>NC_143550.1:96140454-96294848 GCF_054136105.1 Typopeltis vanoorti | reverse complement strand
CATTGGCTCGTTTATTTAAGTCTTATTTTCATATATATAAGGAAGATTGCATTATTGTTATTTTGTTATCTAAATTAAATTTTATATTTTACATATTATTTATCCATCCTATCAAATATGTAATGTTAAGAAGGACGTATCCCTTTGACGTTAAGCCAATATAATAATATATACTATATTATGCATACAATAAACATTGTAACTATAAAATAAACAATCTAAAAACTCACATAAGCGTCTTTTTTGCTTGTCCTATTATAATTACGTAATAGTAAAATAGAGGGGGTCGATAAAAAGTCAAGAAACTCTTGAAGGGGTCGACGGTCAAAGAAGTTTGGCGACCCCTGGTCTAGAGCAATTGTTCTCAAGTAAGGTTCTGCGGCAACCTGGAATGCCATCATACTCATATTCAAGTCCATTGATATTTTTTTTCTAAATCCAAATATAGATATACCTGAACATAAAAGATATCGATTCGTAGAGGTATTTTCAATGTGCAAGATGGAGAGTGTTAATTTATTTAAGAAATGATCGAAGTTTACAAATAAACTTCAAGCTTATCATTGAACTGTTTTTGAATGCATGTTGCCAAATAATGGAAATATTGCTATGAATTTTCTGCTATTTTCCACTACTTACACCAAAATGTGAGTGATGGTTTCAGTTCAAATAAATCTTAAAACAAGAATAGGGAGTCTTCTGTCTGCCGAAAAACAATTACGAGTAAATATTTCCATTTCTACCACGAATTAATAACTCGATGAAGAAGCGCGAGAAAAAAGTGCCGCATTAAAATTGTATGGCAGTTATTATTACATTTTTTTTGTCTTTGCAATAAAATAAAAGCTTTAAAGTTTTTTGTCAACAATTTTAATTAATTATTCATATAACTATGTGTATACTACTTTAAAATAATACGAATTAATAACTCGATGAAGAAGCGCGAGAAAAAAGTGCCGCATTAAAATTGTATGGCAGTTATTATTACATTTTTTTGTCTTTGCAATAAAATAAAAGCTTGAAAGTTTTTTTGTCAACAATTTTAATTAATTATTCATATAACTATGTGTATACTACTTTAAAATAATACGAATTAATAACTCGATGAAGAAGCGCGAGAAAAAATGCCGCATTAAAATTGTATGGCAGTTATTATTACATTTTTTTTGTCTTTGCAATAAAATAAAAGCTTTAAAGTTTTTTGTCAACAATTTTAATTAATTATTCATATAACTATGTGTATACTACTTTAAAATAATACGAATTAATAACTCGATGAAGAAGCGCGAGAAAAAATGCCGCATTAAAATTGTATGGCAGTTATTATTACATTTTTTTTGTCTTTGCAATAAAATAAAAGCTTTAAAGTTTTTTGTCAACAATTTTAATTAATTATTCATATAACTATGTGTATACTACTTTAAAATAATACGAATTAATAACTTGATGAAGAAGCGCGAGAAAAAAGTGCCGCATTAAAATTGTATGGCAGTTATTATTACATTTTTTTGTCTTTGCAATAAAATAAAAGCTTTAAAGTTTTTGTCAACAATTTTAATTAATTATTGATATAAGTATGTGTATACTACTTTAAAATAATGTATTAATTTTGATAAATAAAATAGTTACAACAATTAATTTGTTACTTTTTTGAACACATTCAAAAAAATTCATTAGGCTTCCAATGTCAAAAAAGGTTCGGAACCATTGCTTTAGAGTAACCTGCACGTGATGACACCGTAACTGCATACTTTTCAGTTGCTTACTGAAGAATTCAATGTGTGATCCAGAGGTATCTGTGTGAGCAGAATAACAAATAATAGTTATGAACCAAATTAATCATTTTATGATTCTCTCAAATCATTTTCGGACTTGGATTTATTCCCATTCAAATTTTAATCCATCTAACCTGCGTATGGTCGCTCTCAGCATTACAAAAGACTTGTTTTAAAGGATGTGTCCATTACCATTTCCGTCGTTGGCATATCGAAATCTACACACTATGTGTTTGCATTATTTCTTCGTTGTCTCCATGAATCGACTAATCTAACTTTACAACTTACTTATTTACTTACTGCCTGCATGTAAGGTGTAGCCTACACAGAGGGTAGCTTGTTGGAGGGTCTGAATGAACATAATTTGGTGATTTGAGTATGATTTTGTGGCAACCTTTACGTTTATAATTTAAAATGTCATCTATCTTATTAATTTATTTGATTGTTTAATACTGTTTTTCTGAAGAATTTCACAAGCCAATACTGAAAAAAGAAAGTAATACTGTTGGCTACAGTAATATTCAGTAGTAAAAATTACATCATATTCGATCAGTTCTGGAAACTTCACACGCGTGTTTCATACGATTTATTGAAAGATAAACGAATATAGGTACCCACTTTAAATAAATATTAAAGGTTGTTTTATCTCAGAGAGTGATAGATTAATGTCGATACATTCTACGCATTGCGCATTTCGTGAAAAAAAAAATCAACGAGTTTTATCACGGAATCAGATACTATTAACATTTCTTTGACCTTTTCTTCTTCTGCACGCATAATAACGGATATTATTAAGCGTGCAGAAACTATATTGATTTTCATGACATTTGGTGTATTTTATCCTAACCAGAAGTAGAACGAAGTGCATATTTTATATTGTCCCGGATTATTTTCATGAATATATAAAACAGTTATTCCATTTTTAAATGAAGTATTAAAATTTTCAAAGGAAAAGCAATGAATCTATTTAACCGAATCAATAATGAAGCACGCAATCATCGCTCGAAAGATTGGACAGTGAGTGACAGCTACATATCACTGTAAAATAAGTGAATTCAACTTTCGTCTGGATTATAAAAATATATTCACTGTAATAAAACAACGTTTCAGCCTCTGTATCGAACCAGTCTTTAGGTGTGTGTGTATATGCAGCCACGCAATATCTTGAGCAATAACTGCAAGAATTCTGTTCATTAATCACCGGGCACGCCTACATCCTAGTGATAGCTGAAAAAAAAAATAAATAAAAATTCCTTAATGTCCATTGGTATCCAATAAACAGTCGATCTTATGTGGAAAAGCGGGACAAAGTAAGAGTTAAAAGTTAGAAACTTTTATATATTTTTATTTATTTTTTTACAATTGGATAGGATAGGAATTTGACGGAAGGAGACAGGAACTGAAGTAATGTATGATGTTAGTGGCGAAACACACCGAAATCATGATCATGACAATATTTATCCAGTGATTCATTTTGAGAACAATAGATTCGAATTCTTTCTAAGAAGCGAAGAACATTTCAACTTTTCAGCTGAAGTTGAGTATACATCATATACGATAAATATTCGTATTCGTACAGTTCGTATACGATAAATCATGTTGAGAACATGTGCTCCTTTTGGAAATACCTTGCTTCGAATTCGAGCTAAAAAAAGGTAGGCTATCTCGACGAAAGTTAGCTGGTCATAATTGTACGATGTTATTTTCCTTTACCAGAGGAGAAAAAGAAAAAAGAAAAAAGAAAAAAAAAACATAAGACAAACTGTGCCAAGAACCCATGCGTCCTTTGCCTTTCTGTTATTCTTTTGTACTTTCTGTGCAAAATAAACAATAGCAGCAGCAACGACAACTTCAGAAATTGACGTTGAGAACCAAGTCACGTTAACATGCTAAAAATTTTTAATATTTCGTAACTGAAGTTAAGCTTTGAATATAAAACTATAGATAGAAACTCAAAGAAAGTTGTGCTTAGTAGGATGCGAGTGGAAACTACTACAACTCCACCAAAACTTTCGGGAATGGTATATAGCCTATATTATAAAATTACACTTATTTTTAGTTGTGGGGTTAAATGCCATTAAATATATATATAGTAATTAAAATATTATTTTAAATTATCCAAATTTAATTATGAATACCTTTTAGAACTATTAACTGGAGAAAGGCATTAAAATTAGGACAGCTTCCTCAGATGATGCCTTTTGAAATATAATTCAAGGGCATAATAATGTAACAACTTTCTTAAGCATTGAAATCGTTTCCGTTAGTAGTTTCTTATTTATTATAATTGGTAATGATCAAAACATAGATTATTCTAATTATCTGATCTCTCTCTCTCTCTCGCTTCCATACCTTTAAACAAATATTCCTTACACGATTTTTCACTCGCGATATTTACTCTTCATTGGAATGCTTTTCCGCACTTAATACCATGAAACTCAAATGACTATTCACAATTCTGTTTTCTGACTATAGCAACAGCAGGCTTAGTTGTGAATGAAAATAAAAAGACGACTAGCTGTAACCGGTTTTAATAGACCACCTGTCGGTGACGTTTGTAGATCAGACAGGGGTGGTCTACTAACATCTGATATGCTCCACATGTAATTGCCAAGTGGATATAAACCCCACAATTTTATCGTTTGATGTAGTTGAGAGCAATGGAACTAGCCTTTAGCTACCATGTTTGGTGTGATCTGTTGGCACTTTTTTTCAATAACTTTGCAGCCTAAACTTGCTTGCGTGACTACATTGGTACTTCATTACTGCCAAAGCGTGCTCTTATTATAGCTTCTCGTGGCAATATTCAGTCTTCCTCTGTATAATTACTAACTCTAGAAAGGTGGTCAAAGTAAATATTTTTCACATACTAGAAGCTGAGCGAATATCTTCGTTGATCAGTAGTGCAGATTCCAAATGTGCCCTTCTCTTCTGAATCCTTTTCCAGCATAGTATAATAATGCTGTGTGTGATCACGATCTCTACTAAAGTATAATGTTTCTACCCCGGATGAAATGAAGCTGTTTTTTCCTCACGAAAAGAAAATGGGAAAAAACGAAATTAAAAATATGAAAATAGACGAAAGAAACACCGTTATTTGAAAGGGAGATGCATTGCACCAGTATTAAAAGATCATGCGTTTAAATATATCGTACAATGAATCCCGTTATTTTCACGGACGTTAATGATGTCACGATTCCTTAGGCAAAGGTAAAAATATCATGGTTATTACAGAAAGCGCCAGAGAATTTGTAACAACAATAAAAGTCACTTTCGGAATGATGTCCTAAGAAAGATAGATTTTTTAATGTAAATAAAAGTTATTATTACTTTTTATTAAATGATTTACTAAATCGAAACTAATTATTAGCAACTAAACGAAATGAACTAAAAGCAAGTATTTTGTTTAAGAAATGAATGCATACCATGACAAATGAAATCAGGTAAATAACTGCACAGAGATGCCATCGACAAAATACGACTGCATACATACACTGTAAACTAAACTTCAAATAGTAACGAAATATACAGCTAGGAGCGTTTAATATTTAGCTATCTGAAAAAAATCGTATGCAAACTTAATGAAACAATCGATCAAAACTTTCATATACAAATTTATCATATTTAGCAGCGATCGGTTGTCTTCTTCAAATCACTCACAATTCATATTTGCCAAGCACGTGATCAAAAATGTCGCGTAGATCATTACTTCACATATATGATAACTATTCAGTCGGAAAGAAACTTTTTTGAAACTTTTCTAGGAGCTCTAACATTTAAGTCAATCTATCACAGTATATTACAGCTCTCGAATATATCACAATCAAAAAGCTTAAAGACTGATTAGAAATGAAACCGAAACGGATTCTAAATTATAGATAACCTTTAATAAAAACAGCACATATTTTGCACAACTTCTTGGCATACATTTGATCATTAATTGCACAGTAAATAAATGTTAAGACCTGTCTAGCTCAGTGAAGTGACTTCTGCATGCATAGGGCAGGCCTGCCTGAAGAGAAACCTAAGTTCATTTCTAGTCGCCCACTAAAGGAACTTTTTCAAAGCATTTCTTCGACCGGTTCCAGAGTTGGTCAATCTCTGGCACGGGCAAGCACGTTTTGTCTCCCATAAATGGTCCAGTAAACTGAAGGAAATCGACCGTTGAAGCCACACTATTTTAAAAAATAACACATTGTGTTATGGTCAGGGACCAAGAAATGGCGGCATTTGTTTGCCATCTCTTCACTGCTTAAAATTAGCGACAGTCTTGGGCCAGATATTTTTCATTGGCTATCCGTGACAATTAATCTGTCCACTCAGTCTCCAAAAGTTAGATATGGCTAAAACCATCTCGGCTATGCCCTATAAGAGAATAAAAGGCGTTAGCAGATTTTTTAAATGTCTTAGAAGAATTTTGGTTCTTTGTGTGTGTGTGTGTGTTTTTTTAATAGAGAACTTATAGGCCACGTTATTTTATCTGGATTATATTGTTGATGCTTACGGTAAACTCTAATGGTCCTATTTTAAGTAAACACATCGGATAATGTTTTAATTTATATTTAATATTATGTATTATATGCTATGTATTTAAAATGCAGAATGAAACAAAAATTATCAAGTTTACACAAAGTAGCCGATTCAGAACCTAGAAAGTATTTAAGAGTGATTGTTACTTGAAGTTACTATGACAGCATTACGTGATTAAGTTTATATTATCGCAGTGATAGTTAACACTGCGATACGGACAAATTTGGAAAAGTCTGATTGGAAGTTATTCATAGACGATAGCAGTTTCCTCCCAGAAACTCTGCTGCAGTCTATGAGACTAGGCTTTCTCTATTCAGATTCCGTTCCTTGTGTCCTAGAGCAGGATCTGAATCCGTATGTCATTTGAACTGAAGGACGTCGTTGCTGCTTACCAAGTTAAAGACGCGCGTATACATATAAAAATGGCAAAACAATTCAGTAGTCGGTTGGACCTGCTTGTATCGTCTTCGGTGGATGTTCTGAACTCTTCGCAAAGATTCTGCCTAAGTTCGGATTGACTCTGTGCTCACATTTACCTCCATTTCCTCGAACATTTGAGAACCTATGGTAACACCTCCATGGATGTAGGTTACTCTAAACCAGGGTGGCAAAAGTTTTCTGAGAAGGGCTTGATAGTAAATATTGTAAGCTTCGCGGACCAAGAAGTAAAATTGAGGATATCGTGTACTTATCCATAAGATGGAAAACAAATTAACGAGACGTGTGTTATGAGGCATAATTACGCTTTGGAGTTCAAATTTAGTCATCCAAATGATCAAAATCGATTACAGATTTTTGACATGCTCCTCAGATAAGGCTGATCTGAGGTAATGCTCCTCAGATAAGGCTGATTTTAGATCTTTCATTTTTGAAAATATCTTTTAACAAGTTGAATATTTATACAAATATTTCTCAAAATTCGCCGATGTTATCGTGATACGTGAGACTAAGAAATGCGTGGCATTCAAAACACCGTCAAGTTTGCACTGAATGCGAGCGGCACCGGTGGCAATGCGAGGCAGTAAGAGTGCAAGATATTCAAGTGAAATGGGCATAGCTACGTCACATTAACACTATGGACACGGAAACAAGCACAACATAATTGGCTTGATGTTCATTTAAAAACCATTCTTATCTCGCTGGCCTTGTAATAACAGACCACAGGTTGGATCCAGCAAGAGGCCGTTTATCAACCCTTTCCCTAAATCATCCCATTTCTATAGTGCATAAATACAATCAGTTAATACTCATCTATTGCCTTTATATATATTGCTGAACACATACATTTCCAGAGAGCTCGAATTCCAGAAAAATTAGAATGTAATTTGTTGTAAGAATACGGTGTATAGATGTGCATGTACTAACATAGTTTGCCGAGTGGATAGTATCTCCACATTCAGCTAAGGGGTTGTAGATTCGAATTCCATGCTGAACAAAGATGTTTTAGGCGGTAGATGATTTACGTTAAGCTATGTGAGATCATCACCACCCTGTTTAGCGGATGTTTGGAGTGAATTTGATATATTTAATATTTTGGATATATTTGAAAATAAAATTGAAAAATTTCAATAAAAACATTTAGTTTTCATTTCTGTCACACGTAAATAAATAAATAAATTCCGTGTGATGATAATGCGTTCCCCCTTTTTACGGGAGTTCACGGTACCATCTAGTCCCCCCAAATTTTATCCGGACTCCGGAACTAGCATAGGCTGACGAATCAGACCTATGACTGGGTCAGTATTCCTCACTGTAATCCGTGTGTCCTCAGACCGGTTTACCTGTTTGCGGGATGAAAAACACCAGATAAACTGGTGGAAAAAACCCTGCTGTTCACGCTCAAGACCGGCTAACTTGGCTATGGCTGAGGAAGATCCTTCCCCAGCCCATATGGTTGCGAAGCGCAAAGCCACTAGGCTAACCGCGCGGACTCTGTCACACGTAAGAGAGAGAGATTTGGTTCTAACAGCAAGGATTTCAGATTTAGTATAGGTTTACAACTTTTTTGAGGTGCAATACACATAAAAAATACGTATAGTGTAGAAATCTGTTGGAATGAGGAAAATACTATAATTAAAGTAAAGTCAACGAAGGTAACATTCTCTCAAGAACGTAGGAAAAATTTTAATTGAATGCATCATGCAAATTCTCTCGTCTTGCTTATTGGAGAATATAATTATAGTATATTAATTTTGTACAATTGAAAAATTAACATTTTAGTCTAACCTTGTAATGGAAATAAATACTCAAAATATATAAAACGTTTATGTAAGAGTAAATTCTCGATTTTAGTATAGATTTTCGGTGATATTCCAGTTATTGGAAGCTGCACTTGGTAACGTCCGATGCAAAAACTTATCAAAACAAAGCCAACTAACTACAAGTAGATACGAAAGAGTTTCTTGTAATTATTTTTACCGCCTTGGGGCTAAACGTATAACAAAGGCTCTCTCTTTGTTTTTATAGTGTCTCAGATGTCACCGCATACCCGTCATTTAAAAATCTATTTTCTTGTCTAACCAATCATTAAACCTTTAGACTGTGGCTGTATTCAATACCTGTAATATATTATGGCAGGTTGATTTAAATGTTAGCGTTCCCAGAAGCGAAAAAACAACAAAAAAAAGTACAGTAACTCTAAACTGGGCGTTGCTCTCATCTTCCGAAACTCGCTAATCGGCTGTGTTTTTGTAAACGCGAAGATTCTAAATAATTATGGTTTGTACACGGACGCCTGCTGGAAACGAGGATTTGTTAGTACGGCATCTGTTGTGACAGACATAACGAGAACTCCAGGTCAACTTTTTAATTGTGTTGGATTATAGTTTTAGTTGTCAGTAGTGACTGATTGGGAATTTCTGCATCACGCATATTACGGACACTTTCAGTTGGACTGATATTTGTGTGATGGTGGGATGGTTTTGGTGATAATTAGACTAAGATGTTGCCTCTTTGTTTCTATTCAAAATAATAATCGTCAGTAAAGTCACATCGTATAATTCCATTAATTGGGCTGTTACAGCACAGAACGTGTATAATTACACTTCGTTAGGGTCGAACTCAGGGCCGCGCTTTAAAAGCGGAAATCCCCCCTACCTGTTTTGATTAGCCTTGTAGAGCTTTTTAAGCTTTGTTTATCAAGTATCTATAATGAACACCATTGATCTTGCGCTTTGTTTACTTTATACATACCAGCAACACGGAAAAGTTCTGTATTTTCCAAATTTTCACATCTATATACAGCTACTTGAAGAAACAGTATACAGTATTATGCATCTAAATGTATAGAATATGAATAGAATATAGAATAGAAAATGTATAGAATATCAGAAAGAATATTCAGCCCCTCTAAAAATCCTGCAATGGTACCCATTCCAGGATTTTTAGAGGGGCTGAATATTCTTTCTCTCTCTCTCTCTCTCTCTCTCTCTATATATATATATATATATATATATATATATATCTTGGGAAAGGCTTTCCCCCAGAAATGGGAAAAGGCTTTTCCCAATGATCATCACATTAACCAGTCAGATGTGACAAATTCTCTCTCGCTCAGATATTAATTCTAGATATCAATATAGTAGATATTATTTCTTATTGCTAAGCATCATGAATTTCTTTCTTTTATAAACATTTTCTTTAATCATATCACTAGTACTCGGACCTCTGAAAAAAATTAAACTACTAATAAATACGAATAGAAACACTTCACTAGAAATTTAGTTCAAGTAATGAGTGAATATTTATGCATGATCTATTGGTTGCAGATAATGCATTATGATTAACGGATGAGTCTTTCCGAGTAATGTGAGCTATAGTAAATTGTATTCTGTGCATTTTAGAAACAACTTTCTAGAATCATGTAATGGCATGTGCCTAGTTTCATCCTAATTTAATCAGTTGATAACATTTATATAACATTATGGGTTGAAAAGCCAAATGGTTATTTTTTCTGGCGAAGTTAATTAAATTAAGGGAATAAAAATCCCTTATTATTTTACAGGCAGTATGCGAAACTATAAGATCGAAAACTACAATCTAAGAGTTTCATGCCGAAGAACTATCGGCGAATCCAAGTTCGCATACTGGCTGTAAAATATAAGGGATTTTTATCCCCTTAATTTAACATTATGGGTTATTAGTATCAGTGCACAATATGGACTGTCCTTTGTATACTTTCATTTCATCCGGCTTAATCTAATGTTTCCTCTCTTGTTAATAATGGTTGTACACTTTAATGGGTTACGAGACAGCGTAATCACATTTTATGTCAAAAAATGAAGTCGAAGCGGCCAATGCTTCCAAACAATAAGGCTGTTTTTGTTTTGTTTCCTGAGAGTATCGGTCCTGTATGTTGCTCAGTTACAACGTCTGTGACAACGTCCAAACAAATATAATTGGGTTTCTGGAACTTTCCCTTTTGTCCATATGTTGTGTTTCGCATTTTCAGATCCCTAGAATACTCAACGAAAGTAAGTACTTTAAGTAAGAGGAAGGGGTACTTTCCACATGCTTCAGCAAAGGCGTTCTATGAAAGAAATATCATTTTTCTAACTTCTTGTTGGAATACAGGCTTACGACAATAAACAAAAAAAAATATGGTTTGTTTCTGGTATGTGTACTTTTCATTTGGATGACAAAAGACAGCCGAAATTTGGTATATGACAAAATAACATTTGAATGACTAATACAAAAAAATATCTCGATTAATTTTTTTCTGTGAATTTTGTTTTCAGAATAACTAAACGCAGAGTGAAGCAATCGACAGAGTAAAAATTGCCTTATGATTAGTAATAGAAAAATTGCCTTATGAGCTTGGCTAGCTGGTTTAGTTAACTTCATATGAGAGATTTACCAAGATTTGCCTGAAAAGTAAAAAATGCTGTAAAAAAAGTACTGTAAAAAATGCTCCTCGTATCCTCGACAGAACTGAATTCGAATCTAGTTTTTACAACTAATTAAAGTACGACCTTCAGGAAATCTAGTTGCTTCTGTTAATATTTTTGCTTTATAGTCGATGTATAGTAGCAGTATTTTTCCCAGAAAGTAGGTATTTTACCTCTTCCAGAGAACACGCATGCCATTAAGGGAAAAGAAATATTTCAGTGGTTCACTCCTTTCTACGTATTTACCACTGAAATATTTCTTTCAGTGGGTTGCTAGCGCTCAATTTTAGTATAATGCATTTTAATTACGTATGGGGTGCGTGTTACCAGTGTCGTCACTCAATATTTCTAGATATTCGCTTGTTACTTTCTGACATATTCATGATAAGCACTACTGTTTATCAAATTAATGAACTGTGAAAATATTTCTTTTGGAGAAAGTAGTACAAGTCAATGATTTATAGCACCAGTTTTATTCTAATATTATCCACATTTGTACTACAAGAGCTGCACAATGAAAAGCACAAAGCGAGTGAGTCACCTTAAGTGCGAACCGGTTTTGGAAACCTGCAACCATGCTTTAATGGTTAAGCTGAACATAATTTTGTCAAAAATGTTATAACTGAATTGGGTTTGACCATTTGCAATTACAGTTACAGCCGAAGCAACAAAGGGCATGAGAGTTCATAGTAGAACTTGATCCTGGATATTTTCTTGATCATGAGACAGCCTATTTCATGATCAAGTAAACGCCATTTTCCGTGAGGTAAAAAACCTCGACATATATTTATGGCACTTTCAATCGAAAAGCTGCTTGTGTCCTAGACTAGATTCGAACTCTGGCTTTTCCATTCGAAAGGCAAATGACATGATTCTTCGCAAGTGTACTACGCTGATGCATCATAGCTGAAATCAATTTCCTATTTAAGAATGGCTCTGAAATACAATATAACTGAAGGGCAGTTATAATAACGATGGTGTAATCTGAGAGTGATACTGATCAGTTGTTGCAAGAAAACTGTCAGGGAATGAGAGAGAAAAGCCATTGGAACCGAGGGCATTATTACCCAAAATGAGCTGTTCTCAGACTGTATTAAAGTTTTATAAGGAAAAGTATATACTTTCAAAACTTTGTACGGCATAAAATGATATTGATGTCGTGTTGCGTAATTATCTTACTTTAGTGGAATTATTAGGCATTCCAAATATTTCCTCTACTTTTTAAGTGTATTATTTATTATTATTATTTTGGAATGATGATAATCATCATCATCATCATCATCATATTATTATTATTATTATTATTATTATTATTATTATTATTATTATTATTATTATTATTATAAAATTACCCATGGTTGTTTTTCGCTCCGAATTGGTTGTATTTTAAATTGTGTTCTATTAAAATACAAATTCAAAAATAAAATAAAAAACTTTCAAACGGTTGTGACCTGCTCTTCCAGTGTGTTGTTAATGTCACGTGTTACGTATTGAAAATAGACTAAAATGAGTTTCTTCTCTTTTCTCATTCACTTCGCTGTCCTTTCGAGACTTCTAGTTAGGAACGCGGCATCCCTCTAGAAGTGTAGGCATCTTTATCGGACAAGCTGACACAGGTAGCGTAAGAGAAAATGTGAGAGAAAAACTGTTACAGCATACGCCCTCCTCCGCCTCCGTCATTTTTAAGCCTTGAGGGCGGATTGGAGGAAAGGGGATTGTGAAATGGTTCCTAACACAGGATAAGCTCTCAACTTTTTGATGACATAAAAAAATCAGAAATTGTTAATTTGTAGTTTGATGGTTTGTGGGAGTGAGTTCCGCTTACTTTCTAAGTCGACAGTAATCCGATTACCTAGATATTAATGCTATTTTAAATATGGGAATATCCATCATTTCATGACTTATACTTTAATTCTGTTAATATACCTTTCTAACACGCTGTTACCCTCTGTATCTTAACCGTCTCTTAATATTTTATGTTCCACTATGGTTAGTATATTTTATTTGGCTATTCATGAAACAAAACCAAATTTTAGATCACATTCTATTCATGAATGTGTAGAGAGGTTCGAAAAAGCTTAGTTAACAATCATAGTAAAGTTTCAATGTTGTTGAATAATGGACTGAGATTAACCCTGTTGATATATTATATGCAATCAGTAACATTTTGGAGAAAAATATCTTCTACTTGAAGGAGATCAGAAAAATAATTCCGGATAATATTGGACATCTCTTTTTAACTGAAAATGACTCCAAGTTTTTTTTTTATTCATGAAAAAAAAACGAAAAAAATCGTGCCTGAATTACTATAACACAACTGAAAAAAAAACAGTAAGTATCTCCAAGAATTTTTTACGGTAAGAGAACGACTGCAAAACTTCACCTCATTTTTCTGTGCATGGTTTAGGTCGAAATGAGTTGATTTCCGGATAAGTTTAAAGTTGTATTTCGATTGCTCAACGGTAGAACACGAGATTCACGAGAGTTCAAACAAAAGATTTCTTTAATGCTCTGCAGTCTCTCTCTCTCTCTCTCTCTCTCTCTCTCTCTCTCTCCCCCTCTCCATAAGTATCAATCTTGTATCAATCTTGTTTCAAAGCATTTTATTTCTGCTGAAACTGAATGTCCATCTTTTTACCATCAAGTGAGTCACATCAAATGAGTTATATCTACTTGTTCCGCGCGAAATATAATGCCTGTCGGAAGCTAATTAGATGTCACATATTTTGCTTCTTAAAGTAGAATCATTAGTCTTTTACTTATACACTTATACAGGCTGTATTAAACACTTAGATGCTAACATGATGTTATCATGTTAGTTTTTTTTTAATTTTCTGATTTTCGGTTTAAAAGGGATAAAGTGTCTCCATATGTTCCACACACACACACACACACACACACACACGTGTGTGTGTGTGTGTGTGTGTGTGTGTGTGTGTGTGTGTGTGTGTGTGATACAGAGAGAGAGAGAGAGAGAGAAAGGTCTAAGCGTCTACTTCTTTGTCATTAAGTATTACGTGAATTTATTACATCAAAAAAAAGGGAGATATTTCTTTATCATCTCTTTTACGCCGACTAAGATGATAACGAAGGACGGAGAAAGCAGCAAGTCTGATAACGTGCTGTATATATTATTCCGGTCGTAATCGCTCGAAGACAAATACCTCTTTCACCCTGTAACTGGCGGTCATTTAAATGGTCGATAACTACTACTGAAGATTCATCAGCTTTCAATTTCTCCGCTGTTCTATATAATAAGGTAAGTTAGATGCCATTCCAGCATACTTGTCAGGTGTCTACTAATTGTTTCAACATTGGAGACTTCTGGTAGCAATTAAATACGTCAGATTAACGAGAAAGATTTGACTCTAGCTGATAGGCTGAACCTCTTCTCAAGTTCAATGATTTTCCTTTCAGTTGATATCATTCACTTTGGTGTTTATTGCATTTAGTTAAAAAAACTGGATGTAAAATTCTACTCATGTTTAAATAGTGAGCTAGCCAATGCATCTTTTGACCTTTAACAAAATTCTTTCTTTTTAATAAGCTGCTGGCTTCATCGTAAGACTAAGGCTATAGTAAAAGTCTTTCTTGTACCTTCTGCTATATTTGATTAAGGAGCATTTATTAAGTCCAGTGTTTGTTACAAAAATAATACAGCGAGATTATACGGTCTAAACCGGAGATTATAATCTGCCTACTTTTTTTGATTACACTCCATCTTTAAAGCATTATTTAAGTTTTATTATTTCAATAATTTACATTAATGTCCATATTACAATACATGCAGTTACAGACATAATTTGCATATCTCATAAATGTAGATGCCAACTGATATTTTGAGAAAATATCAATTCATCAATAGGACAGATCATAAATCTTCAAACATTCATTCCATTGGGTTCTGAATTACGGTGTAGTTCATTTACAGCATTGACTTATGCAGCCATATTATGGATTGCTTAGACTAATCCCGTGTCCATAACCGAAAGTTTCAAACCGTAGTTGGAACTATTGTATACATCAATAGTGAATATGAATTGTGAATGAGAACCCCCCCCCCTCGTCTTTCTGATTTTATATATCAGATATTTTCGTCGAGACTTCAGCTCTTAATGCGATAGTAAAATTTCCTTTCGAATGAATGGAAATGACTAAAATTACATTTAAACCAAGCTTGAAAGAAATGATGACAGACCCTGGATGGCGCGCTTTCTTTCTACGCTGATAATAATCTTAAAGAGGAAGGATCGAAATCGTCTATCCTTACCTATACCTCCTTTCTTTCTGTCGTGTACCTAATTTAGTAATTTCTTCCTCGAGTTCGAGATGTACACCGCCTGCCTGCAGTAATTAACCCAAGTGTTGTTACAACGGGGTCCACCCTTGTTTACAGACATTAACCTCGACTACGATACTAACTCGAGCGTTCTCCCGTCACCTTCTGAGCGATAATGAATTTCTCCCCAACTATAGTGACCGGAGATAACTCCTACACAAAAAATACCAACAATTTCTTTGTGGGCGTTTCAAACATACAAGAAAAATATTCCGTGGGCAGAGAATTCAATTGATTCCCTTAATAATGAGTTTATTATAGAATTCATCATCATTAATAAATTATTTCATTTTGTGTTGACTTCTTCCTCTTTGGTGTTGAATTTAGTTTGAAATAAAATTAATTTGTTTTATTCAATGTTTTATAAGTTTATATAATATATATATATATATATATATATATATATATATATATATATATATATATATATATATATATATATATATATATATCATAGATATAGTATTTTTTTCATGTGTGGGTTGTTTTGAGTTCTGTATTTAAATGGTAATGTTCATGTGACTTGAAAGGAAATCCTAACAAATCTTGGATTATAGCCAGTATCATGGATATTTGTTGTCCAAATGGTACCAACTCAAACGTAGTTTGTGGAGAATGCAAACGTGTTTCCTACTCCGCCTTGTGAACAAAAAAGGTCGTACATCACAATAACAATGACACTGCCTTTATTAGGATACATAGCAAAGAGGCTGCATTCATTCCATCATGCTCCTAGTGTTATAATAAGTTTCGTATGCCTTTTTTGTTCAAATGTGATTGATCATGTTATTACCTTAAAATTAGCGTAGATATTTATGCACTCTATATGCATTTAAAAAAGTATTATAATAAAAATTCTAAAAGTAACTTGTGAATGGTTACTAGTGACAGACAAAACAATACAATTGTATTTATGGAACGAACACGCATACAACAGCTCATTTTGAACTGCAGTAATACTCAATGCTTATATTTCTCTCACCAGACACTATTTAGATATGTAGTGGTTGTAAATACTATTTCTTTCTGAGAAAATTGATAAGTGAGCGACTAGAAGTTACCCTGTTGATGAAATCACATGATATATGCATGACTTATTACTAAACATTATCCCATCTTGAGGATTGGATTTATTTGAATTGAACAAGTCTTCGCCAAATAAAATTGCCTCTTGTGACACACTCAGGTTTATAAAATTAAAGAAACTCATTTTTTACACTTACTTTTGATTTCTAATGAAATAAAATATCAAATTTGTCCTCGTGCACCATCCTAAGCAAGTTCAAAGAGAATTGTAGTGTCGTTTAGAAAATTGTAATATTCAGTAATTCAGTACTTTTTTACACATTTACCTAGATACATCAAATTATTTCATGAAATTTGCATTTTTATTACGTCTATTGTTAAGATATTTGCTATATAAAAGTTTGCTTACATATAATTATAAATTATAAATTATAAATAAAAACATTTTGGTATATAAAATTTATGCTTAATCAACACTGTGTTCAAGTTATACTTAATTTGTTATTGTATCAGTGAATATATTTTTATGGAAATTTTTTCACTTGGCTATTATGCTGCTAATTATATATTGGGTTTTATCCTTTATTCAAGTGTAAGCAAACAAAGTTTAAGTCTCCTGAAGTACTTTCAGGACTGGGGCAACTCGTGGTAAAGATGGTATAAGTTCTCATCACTTGCCTTAGTATCTCTCATAATGCAAAGCACATCTCCTTGCGGACATGTATGCATTAAAGGAAAGGTCACTACGCAGAGTAGTTTCGACCTGTATTGAGGTCTCATCAGGGGAAACCAGACCACACTGATGAGGTATAACAAATTAAATATAACTATATAACTAGAACACAGTGTTGATTAAGCATAAATTTTATATACCAAATTATTTTTATTTATATTTTATAATTTATAATTATATATAAGAGAAAATTTTATATAGCAAATATCTTAACAATAGCCGTAATAAAAAAGTGATGAGAATTTATACACGTTTACCACAAGTTGCCCCAGTTCTGAAAGTACTTCAGGCGCAAACTTTATTTGCTTACACTGGGATAAAGGATAGAAACCAAATATATCATTATTTCAATTTATCCATTATTCAATATATATATATATATATATATATATATATATATATATATATATATATATTCAGTAGGTTCTTCTTTTAGTAGCATAAACTTTCCTTCCACTTTCTTCTGTTATCAGCCTTCTCTTTCAAGGTTGTGTAGCTGTCTCCATTCAGCATGTCATCTAGCATTGTTTTCATTACTCTTCCTTTGGGTCTTTTTCCGTCTATTTTTCCTTCGATGGCATCTCTGATGATTCCATTCCCTCTCAGAATATGTCCGATACAGTTTCCCTTGCTTATTTTTATCATCCTTAACAGACTTCTTTCTTCGTCTACTCTTTTCAAGACATCTTCATTAATTATTTTACCTGTCCATTTGATTTTTTCCATCCTTCTCCAAATCCACATCTCAAAGCTTTACAAAATCTTAATTTCTTCCTTCTTCAATGTCCAAGTTTCAGCTGCATAGAGGGCAACACTCCACACATAAGATTTTATTAGTCTATTCAAAATTAATGGATTTTTGAATAGACTAATAAAATTGAATACCACATTATTTCTTAGCCGAATAAGAAACTCAAAGATAGAAAATCTAATCTAAGAGTTTCATGCCGAATTTTCATTATACGTTTTGAATAATTTAACTTCGCCGAAGTGAAGCCTGTTCGCTCTCATTCATTTTCAGTTATTTTATTAGTCTTTTCTTTAGGTTTCTATCCATTTTACTTCTGAATAAATTCCGTTTTCTATTAAAGGCATCTCTTCCCATCGCTATTCTTGCTTTTATGTCACTTTTACATCTTCCATCACTGCTAATAACACTTCCTAGCTATTTAAATGTCTTTACTTGATTCAAGTTTTCCCCATTTATTCTGATATCCATATTTGCCTCTTTCCTTGCTATTTGATTACCTTTGTTTTTATGAGGTTAATTTTCATTCCATAATTGATACAGGATTCCAGTGATCTGTTCAACAGATGTTGTAGTCCTGTTTCAGTATTTGATAGTAATGCCTTGTCATCTGCGTAGCGTATTGCAAATATCTGTCTACCTCCATTCTTTATTCCTTCTTCCGAATTCTCCATTTCTTTTAACATTGCTTCGGAATATATGTTAAACAAAATTGGTCACAGAGAACAGCCTTGTCTTACTCCTCATCCAATGATACCTGGTTCTGTTGTACGATATATGTCTATCACCATGGCAGTTTGTCCCATATATAGTGAAATAATTAGCCTTCTGTCTTTCCAATCTATACCAATCTTTTCCATTACTTCCAGCATCTTATCCCATTTTACAAAGTCAAAAGCTTTTTCAAAATCTATATAACAGATATCAACTTCTTTATTCACTTCCAGACTTCTTTCACTTACTATTCTTAACAGTCCAATCGCATCTCTTGTTCCCCTACCCTTTCTGAAACCAAACTGATCTTCTCCTAGAAATTCTTCCACTTTAGATGCAATTCTTCGTGTTAAGATTCTAATAAGCATTTTTGATGTATGGGAAATGAGGCTTATTGTTCTAAAATCCTTGCAGTTCACTGCATTACTTTTCTTTGGTATAGGTACAAATATTAAGGTCATAAAATCTTTTGGTAGTTCTCCTTTGTTATAGATTAAATTTATTATTTTGGTTATTTCTTCAGTTCCTTTCTTCTGATCGTAAACAATCATAAAAAGCTGCATTTTGTAAAAGTGTTGTTGTGCATTGACACTACTTGATCACAAGAATTAACCTAGAGTAATATTTTCATACTATATTATTGTAAAAATTATTTTACTTGGACTAAGATATAAGAATGGAGGATATTATGGATCCATCCATAATTCATAGCCAAATATAGAAAGAAACTTAAAAGTTTCGAAATTTATCAAAGAGCTTATGAATATATAACTTTCGACATCAGAGTTGCCTTGGTTTGCAATACTTAAAAGATTCTGCCCAGGAGCCGGTATCTGTGTAAGCATACGGACTCCTGGGTATATTCCGTGTGTTTTGAGTATTTTAATACCAAGAGTTCAATCATGATAACCTTATGCTTTATGACACAGGATTGCTATGGTATTAAACAGAGGATTTTTCCCTCCTTTTGGTTTATCCTAGTCGCTGATGACAAAACCAACAGTTCAAAACAGTTGTTAGACAGTGAAACCTAATCTAAGCACTAATAAAGAATAAATATACTGGATCCTGGGGGGGGGGGAGTCCATGTCTTTTAAGTAGTGCAAACCAAGCCAACGCTGAAATGAATGTCATATTCTTATAGGATAAGAATATGACATTCATATTCTTATCCTCTAAATTTTGAAACTTTTAAGTAAATTTCTGTACTTGGCTATAAAATATGGATGAAACCTTCATTTTAATATTTTAGTCAATGTAAATTATTTGTGCCGTATTATGCTAAGATGTCTACAGATTAATTGTTTTGATCAAGTAGTGCCACTGCACAACAATGCTATTACAAAATTCAGCTTTGAAAAAGGTACTTCTAACTTACTATTATAAATATATAACAAAAATATTAAAAAACTTTTATAATTAATGTTTTGAAAATTTCAAAACTTCAACTTGTTACTTCACTTCAGCTTACTTCAACATTTAAAGTAAAAATGAAAATGAAAAATCTGTTGATCAGATACAGCTATTCAGAAGTATATAAGAAGCGTTTATATAACAAGAAACACCACTGTAACATTGTTATTCATGTTTCCATTCACATAGGAAAGTCTTCTATTTAAAACTTTTTTAAACTGAATAGTGAATTGAATAATTAAATAGTAAACTATGTTGTTTGTATTCTTGATTCTTACTGTTTCGTTTCGAAAAGCGGATGACAGTTCTTCTTCTATGTTAGCTCATATTGACTGCTTAGCTGTAAGATTACTTCCCGTCCTACTAACTAGACACATTAATCGGATAATCCTTTCTGTTATTTTGATGCACTTTCCTGCATAATCATGCTTATAATATTACAGCCCTGGCCTTCCGATATCTTTTACCTTAACAGAAATTTTTAATCAGAAAGTTCCCTTAACGGAACTTTCTGATTAAAGTTCCACTTCTCTCTCTCTTTAGCCAATGTCCACCATCTCATGTCAAACCTTTGTAGATCATCCCTCCATGTAGTTCTCTGGCGACCCTTCCTTCCCTTGGTATCTACTCAGTACTTAATTTTGTACACCTTTCGTCTGGCAGCCAACTAATATGACTAACTTATTTCCATTTACAACACTTCACAATATCGTGCTTTACAACACACCACAATATCTTTTACTCCAGTCATTTCTCTAATTCTAATATTTCTTATTATACCCCTTTTGTTATGTAGAGCATTCTTCTCTCCGAGGCTCTTAGGGCCACACGCAACCTGCCTTCCTGGTTTTAGTTGTTGCCCATATCTCACTTCCATGGGTAAACACTAGAATAATTCTTATATTTAAATAGCTTTCTTTTTAGGCATATAGGTAAATCTTCTAAAAGGCAATCTTTATACAGCCAAGAGCTTTGTTTCCTTGCGTGATTCTTCTACCTATTTATTTATCTTGTTTTCCTTAAAACTAACTAATTGACCAAGATCAATATAGTCCTGAACTATTTTAATACGATTATCTGCTAATTTTAGTTCGGTGTGATCTGAATTGTCATCAGTTTGGTTAAGTTAGATTAAGCTTTAAACCTTTTTTTCCTGCTTTCTCTAAGAAGGTCGTTTAGAATTTCCTGAGCATCTTTATTTTTTGCATTTTATTTATTTTATTTTATTTATATTTTAATATACATTACATTAAATAATTATTGATATGTGAAATCAAGCCATACCCTAGCATTTGTGGGGCTGGGCAAGAGTGCAAATGGAGGCCCACATACCATATGTTTAAATATTTAAAAGTTATAAATCAAGCCAACAAACTGTTAAATAAAATAAGTTCTATCTACCTTGAAAAATGCACCTTCATAACAGCAAAAATCGGAAAATATGTGTAAATCTATGGTATCATTGAAAATCAGTAAAACATCAAAGATGACCGAATTTAATTATTGTTCGGCATGTCTCAGTGTTGTGTTGATAGACCATAGATTGGATGAGTGGATTGGATTGGATAAAATAAAGACATAGTGCATAAATTATTATATATTTATTCCATAATATGCATTTTTCATCAGACGGATTCTGAATATTTCATCGTTCGTTCCTCTTATTAATAAATTTATTTCTTGTGCTTGTGATACGCGGGCCCTATAAAGAGCATGGCCCGAGGAAAGTGCCCCTCTTGCCCGAGTCTAAGGGCAATCTCTTTACTAGAGAGAGAGAGAGAGAGAGAGAAGTAGGGAAATGAGTTAATTCCTGGCTATATTTGTTATAACTATTCACCATCACGTCAACTGAGTAGGCCAGAAAGTCATGAACGGTTTCCAGAGTGTAATTTTTGATTCTGTAAGAGAATTTCTGGAAAGGAAATAAACCGTTTTGCTTTTGACAAGTCGCCTACGAAAAGAAATGAGTTTACCCTTTTATGTCATTTTTAAGTATTATAACTTGTTTAATTAACAGATACCACACCTACTCGTGTTCGTACAGGGTGGATTTCCAAAGAACGTGTGGTTCCTGCCTCTTCTGACCCATTTATTTCAAACATGGTTAATGTGTGAAAAATGTGTGTCAAACATTCTGTCTCTACCTCCCCCTCTCGATTCTCTCTGACTTTTTCTCAAATCTGATCTCCCTTCATAATTTCCATGCCTATTCTTTCTTTAAGAGTATAATATCCAGTAATTTGTCGTGAAAAGTTTTATTCAATTCTGCACAGCTCTATTATTATTTAACTTAGCCTACATTAGATGCAGAATACATTAATATCATTGCTATTCTATCCATCAGAAACGATCGATTTTGTCTGAAATATATCCTTCATTAATTTTAAAAACGAAATTAATAAAATAAAAGCTTGAAGCTCTAGTCCTCTTTTTATTATCTCTTTTCAATTTGTTGCATAGTTAATTTTCATCTTATTGTACTAATTCGTTCTTTCTTTTCTTATATTTTATAAGCACTGTAAGTTAAAAGAGGAAATATTATTCTATCAGCTAATATAACTAGCTGATAGAAATTATGCATCTGAAAGTTCAGCATGACGTATTTTTATGAAAATTAATAAAGTGTATTCTTATCGAATGCTTTCCACCAAATTTGGTTTACTTTCAGTTACAGATTATTTACAAGTTTTGTTTAGTGATAGATGGTTCAAATCCTTATAACCAAATATAGTAGTCAACCTTCACAGTAGAGACCTTCACATTAGTTTTTCCTGGATCATAACACTACCATTTCGTAAGTCAAAAGAGGTTAACGAAAAGTTCAGAGTTATTGGTAACGATCGGACAGCTAACCTTGCTAGGTTGTCGTGTCGAACACATATGAGAAAGCGAAAGAGGAGTGGCTTCGTGTTTCACTCTTTCTCGTATTAGATATATACTTGAAAGGGTGTCTAGAACCTTTTAGTGAACAGTCATCACTTTTTGATTCTATGCCACTACATAATTAGATAAGGTGCAAATTCTGATACTTTGTTTCTAGGTTACGGGAAATCTTAGAGGAAACCAAGTTTGGTTTCCTTTAAACTTCTCCATCCACTGCAATGTATTTTTCTTTAATATGAAAATGTATATCATGATCGTCAATTACATGATCAGTTTCAGATCAAGAACTTTTTTCTTCAAAATTACTTTATCGTTAATAAGATCTCTGGTGTGAACAGCTCTTACATTTTGATATCATAGAGTAGTTCTAATTGCATAAATCCACATATATCTCAATCGTTCTCTGGTTCTTTCTGCTGTCATGTTTACCGCCATGCTAATGGAGGTAAAATTTTACCTCCTTTATCTAATCTTTTATCTCACATTCTCTTTCAGTGTCGATCCAACTTGATTAAACTTTCATTCTTGACAAAACATATTAATCTATTAATATATTGTTATATTATATTAACAACGGCAAATTCTTTTCGTATATTAGAATTTTAATGTGGTTCTAACATTCATTCCATCCACTTTCCTAATATTTCTCAAAATGCTCATATCCGTGATCTGTTGATCAAATGTTTTATTTCTAACAACCTTACTCGCTTTCACCATACCTGCGTTCTTATTCTGTTATCTATTTTTGTACTTAACCCACTATCATAACTAAAAATTGTGCTTAAATATCTAAAACATGAATCTTATTATACATCTAAATGTGTAACTTTTTTTAAAAAATTTAACTAATTAATTTTCTTACGTAGTAGCTCAATGAACTTCAATAACATTACAATGCTTCGAATTCATGAAAATCTTTCAAATAATTTCTTTCCAGATTTTTATCAATAATAATACTAATAACATAAGAGGTATAAGGAAAAAATACAATCAAGTGCGTTCCTGAGTTATGCTTTAAAGAACTTCTGTTTCTTTAGCACAATCATCGTCTATCTAAATGATCTTTTCCGATACAGCTTATAACAGAAATTATAACTACAGAGTAATATTTCTTAAACTCCTAAAGTCTACGGCATATAAGGTATACTTTTCATGATTAAATGTCTTACAAATGGACTTTTTATATATATAATTTTCATTTTAATGATCAGGGATTATATAGAAATGCCAGAAAAGAAGGATAAATGTTAAATGTTTCCCAGTTCCATCGGATCAGAAACAAATCGCTCTGCAGTATTGCAGAATCTAGTGAGAGAATTTTTTTCTGTAGATCGTTTATTGCCATAAAGCACAATAAGTAATATCCAAGAGATATCTACGTTGGTGGCTTTAGGTATATGACCTTCACGCGAACTATGCATTAAGACATTACAATACTGAGCCATCATCTTGATGATTATTTTGGTTAAAATGTTTTTAAACCACTGATTAGTCCACTTTCTGCCTTCATGTATGCGTTGCACTTGTCACAGCCACCAATATCGCTGCTCAACATGACTCATACAAATCATCTCTGCTGTCATCAGTATGTCATACTCCATCTCGATTTTGATGATTTAAGGAGGTGTTGCCTCCTTGAATCATCAATCACTGTTTTTCTTGATGAATGCAGAAGAATAACTTCTTTGCTCATTTAAAAACAACTGCAGCGATATTCCAACCTATTAGTTGAATCACCCCTTCATAGCTAAATTCCACATGAATTAATAGGATCAAATTTCTTTCCCTGTATTTCCAGAATATTATAATCCCCAGTAATTTAAACCTGATATTAACAAATTATTTTTCTCTTTCTTCTCAATCGGACCTATATTTTTACCTATACTTGCATCGGATAATATTCGTTTCTCGAGACAAAATCACATATGTTTTAGTTTCGTTAATTTTTAGCGCCACGTTATCTTTAGCAAAATAAACAATTCTGTGGCTTAAGGAAACAAAAAGATGTCGTTGTTTTGAACTAGTAGCCATAATTCTTCAGTTTATTTTCTAAATTTGTTGAGAGAGACCCAGCAACAAATTTTTAAAATCTATTCATAGCAGAATTTCGAATGCTCAGGTGTAATTAAGTTATACATTAATTTATAGCGCCTTCCAAACACCAAAATGTAGAGGATTAGCAGCTATGAACAAAGAAACAATCTTCTTCCTACTTTCTCTGAAATTAAATCTTTGTTAATTAGTGAAGTCAAGTCTAATGTCACGTTTCCTCTTTGGTACCAATACTCAAGCATCTAGTATATTGAAATACCATAATATAATTAGTAAAATAATTATTCCACACTGTGAAAACTGTGGTCAGTATCAAGTTTGAAAAAAAAATGTATACTAACCACATCCTAATTTTTAATTTCCCATGTATGTTTTTTACATAGTTAAAATACTTAAGGAACATACAGATATCGCGTTTCACAAATCTTGAAAAGTTACATAAAAGTCCATAAGCACGATTCTTTATCGTGTATCTGTACAACAGTCTAGATTTTTCGAAAAAAATAGCGGTGAAATATTTCTCATTCGAGGATGTTTCCTATAGCGGAGCCTATAGCTATCATTGAGCTTTCATTTTATTCGACGAATCGTGTGAAGAGTACTAAACTATATTATCTACTTCGCGAAGTTTTTAGCATTTCTCCTTACCTGTGCTTCTTTGCTATCTCAGTAGCATTTTCTTATCACGTTCATTGCCTGAAGGAGTCTGATGGCGGCCGGAAGTTTGTAGTCCTTACTTTGCGACACCTCCTCCTTCTCCTCTTCTACCCACGCATTTATGCACCTGTTGACTGGTAGCTAAACTTAAGGAGAAAGGGAGAAGCGAAACAACAAACCCACGCCTATCACCTGGTACCCCAGCCTAACCGAGTTTGTTATCTAAGCGGAATGGAAATGGTCAGTAATGAGTGATCTCAAATGACGTCATAATCCGTGTATTTATCTGATGTAAAGTTTACACGGTTAGAACTTTGTGAATTAGATTTGGTGGCGAATCTAGTCATCTGATTTATATCTGCAGCTTTTTGCTTACATTACCACAATATGATTCTGCCTGTTTCCGTTGATGATGACCTAAACAGATGTAAGCATGATAACAACTGAATGCATAACAATTTACTAGAGTTATAGTCCAGAAATTTTATAATTTTTATTCTTCCTGATTCAATCATTTTGAAATCAGATGACTTTATCGCAGTTGTGTTGCGTTCACTAACGTTTTATTAGGAAATAGGGCGACGGGATATTTTTTCGTAACATAATGCTAATAAGCACCTCTGTGGGGTTTCTTAACATTATTATGTTAATAAAAGTTACAGTTGGAAGAACGACGGGACCATGCGCTCTTCGAGTTCAATTCTCGTCGTGACGAGAGGATTGAGAAATCTTTATATGGGCTCTTTGAGTAGAAGATGAGTTATTCGATCTCATACGAAGGTTGCACGGTATTTTCCATCTAGGAAACTTGGGTTTTTCATCACGCATACGGTCGGAGAAAAAAAACATGCACTTAACAGACAAAATGCTGTTAATAAGCAGAAGATGGTGTAGTTTGTAGTGGTGGATTATGGACTGTATTAGTGAAGGCGAATGGCATGGTGTCATAGATAGGGGATTACATACGTGCCCTAACGCGATGAGTCCTTTCATCCCATGGATGTGTCACATAATAATAATAATAATAATAATAATAATAATATTAAAAATAATGGACTCGATTTTAACGGAAAATCAATCTCTCTCTCTCTCTCTCTCTCTCTCTCTCTCCCTAACTCCGTCATGCAAAAAATGAATTTTATCATTTTATCCAGTTAATGAAACAGGCTGATTAGTACTATCTTATGAGAAGATATAGAAAAAAGGTCGGTATTTTGAATAGTAATCATTTCTATTTCTTGAAGATAGTTACATATCTTAACCAAGAAATTCGTGTTGTTCTCTATTATTTTCTTCGACCCTCTGAAAAGTATAAGCTTTAAGATGAGTTTAATATCGTGTATGACATTTTGTTTCAAATGAAGTAATACCCAGATATCACCGAACAGACATCCGAATTATACGTTCTGTCGCCAGCAACAGGCGAACTGGCCTCGTGGCCTTCTTCTTCGGCGGTAAATCTAAAACAACCACAATCACAGCAGTTATAAATTCCGAATATAATTCCGGTTGAGTCCAGTAATTCTTCCACTTCTTGATACAGCATTTCTTGAAATTCTATCTGCATCTCTGAAACGTCTTCAAATCTCGCTGGGGGAATTTCATTTTAAGAAACAAAAATAGATCAAAGAGATATATATATATCTGGAAAAATAGGGTGGTTGCGGGACTACAGCATTTGTTGTATTTTCCAATATTAACTATCAATATGCTATCATCCAATAGCAAAAATTCCGAACTAATTTTGTCCAAAAAAAGCAGCTTTAAGCATTCTTTCGTGTGTTTTTCTTTCGGTTGAGAGTGGAAATAAATAATTCTTGTAATTGTTTCATTCCACTCTCATCATTGATGAGAGTGGAATGAAACAATTACAAGAATTGTTTATTTCCACTCTCATCAATGAAAACTGTTCATTGGTAATGAACAATTTTAATTATAGGTTATCTGTATCAGATAACCTACAGTTATATTTCTGGATGGGGAAGTATATTTTAATTTTTCTCAAAGCCCCGCTTTTATCCATTTTCAGTAACCGTTATTTGTGTCATATTCCATCTTTTCATTGAACTCTGTGAGCATCCTCATGGTAGCAATGAACGTGCCTTTTCTCAGTCCGGAAATACAGCATGGTGACAGCACGATTTAACTCTCAATTAATCAGTGACTTCTAGACTGAGAGTGTCCTGCTAGTTCGAATATTTTACCGAATGAAGAACAATTGGAACTAGATAACTTTATTTTTGTCACTAATGTTCGCTGTGTAACATTGCAGTCAAATTATTATGTATATATGGTTAAACTAATGATGAAAATGTGTACTTTAATAGTGCTCTAATTATGAAAATCATTATCTTTCTATTATTGTGAGATCCGTAAAACCGTGAACACGTCTTCACATTTCCCTTGGGGAATACCAATTAAACATAAAGTAGATTTTGGTGTCTTTGTAAAGGATATTCATTATGTGCTCTTCTTTCCTTTTTATGTATTTGCTTTCAGCAATAAGAATAGCTTATTTTTCAGTTTAGGTCCGGGTAGATGACTTTGAGATAATTGATTTTTTTCTCACAGTTTATCACATTCCTCTTTCTATCCATTTATTGTTATTCGTTTTTTTTTTTCAGTATGTGTCTTATTTCTCTATTGCACATTTTTTCAGTAATTTTCTTCTTCATCTATTTCTTCTAAATAGCTTATCCCTATAATCGGAATCATTGTCCCTACTGGATGCGTATATTGTCTTGACAACTATATTGGATTTAGAATTTAGTGAGAATATGGTTATTTTAAGTAAGTCGGTTACCTTTGACTCCATTTTCCTATTCTTCCATACGTATGGGGAGCAAACTGGACTAAAATCGAACGTTATGTGTTCGATTCTGGTCTCCGATTAGAGGAACTTTTGCCTTCTTTTGGCCCGGTAAATTGGAGTATTTAACCAATTTCCCTCTCAAAAAATAAAAAGTAAATAAAATAATATATATATATATATATATATATATATATATATATATTATTTTCAAGCACTTTTCAAGCCATTTCAAGCTTGCAATAAGCAGTGGTGGTCCCACGCTGGGTAATGAAATTCCTCAGCCATCAAAAGCCATTCAGAAACATCCAAACCCGTATTCGTATTCAAATCCATTATCAGTTGATTGAAGAATGGGAAGCGCTATCGACTTGGCATTTACAACCAAACTGTAAGTTACCTGGAAAAAATGTCTGCATTTTCCCTTAATAGATTCACATTATTTGTAAAAAAAATCGTTCTACCGATTTTACTAAAAAAGAAAACGATTTAGGGATATTCAAGACTGAACTTTGACACAATGAGTTTCGTGAGCGATTTTATTAACTGTGCACTCTAAAAACGTTTCATCAATAGCGATGAGAGACCTCCGAAAGATTAATTTTTTTGCCGTCTTACTCTCGATATTTTACTCATCTCCTGGTTGAAAACTCCAGTGGTTTACTTTCATTTCAGAATTAGCATCTTATATTACGAAAGTAACTTAATATCCCAAATGTTGAACATTCGTTTGCAATTACAGAGCCCAATCCTGAATTGACCCCAGAATCTTTCTTAGTCTTTAGGGCATTTTTGTAAACTGGGATAACTATGATTTTCTACACATCGTCGAGCTGATTACATCCTCCTTCATCAACTCCCTATCCGGGAACAAATAGGCGTTAGCTGATTTTTTTTGTCATCAACAATTCAGACTTACAGCAATTCTTTTTTTATTATTAATTTCGAGTTCATTATTTATACAACGCTGCTCGCTGTATTATGCAGTTTGGGCAGTGCTTATTATGGATTTCAGAAGTGAGTGGAAATACCACTCACTTCTAAAATGGAAAATGTCTACTCATTCTGGGCTTTCTCTTTATTCAGTTGTTTATGTAAAATTTTAAGGTTTCTTTCTTTCTCCAGTAGATCCATGTATTGGAAAAGTGATTGAAGAAGAAACGAGGATGGAAAGTTACATTATTTGCTGTTATGCGTATAGCTCGTGTACGAATTTTGGACACTTCTCTTGATGTTTTGGTTTGCAGAAAAAGAAATTAAGCTTGTGAAATTAAATATGTATACACATTTCTCTTTTTTTAAATTTCCATCTGCGTTTTTCCACATTTCTCAGAAGGCAATGTGCTTGAAGTGTAATTATGGCTTCTGCAAGACATGAGTTAAAATAGCTCGCCTTCTGTTAATCTGATTTATTGATTCTTTTGATTTCTCCGTAATGGCGTAGACGTTTGCCAATTTGAGTAATTCGAATTCGGATAGTGTTGCTGATGAGGTGTCGCAATAAAATTTGATAATCTCAGTCGAACATGAGAATGGATCATTCATCCCATTCCTTTTCTTTCCAATATAACTTTTACAAGTATGATGAAATATCGGATTTTTTATCGCATGTAGACTAACATCTTACATGTTTATTGCATCATAAACGGAAGCTTACCACTGATATATGTTACCAATTAATGTTAATCTCAGAGAATTATAGTTCAGGGTATTAATTAATGAGAGGGATAGTTGAATAATGACTCTCCAACAGCATGCAGTGCTTTTTAATTGGCAGGATGATATAAACACCATTGTACTGAAACGCTATGAAAGCACGACTTTCACATAACATAGTCTTCAAAAGAAGCAAATGACACAGGTATCCGAAGCGTTGAACTTTTAGAAAATAATAATAATGAGTAAGGGTACCTTTATTATTGCTTACTCTTTTTTTCTCCACGATAAATCTAAAATAACACATTTTTTTTTCATTATTTAAACATAATACTACGCCCGCAATCAGCATTACACAGGATGCAGTTTTTATAGGACTGGATTGTGAGGTGAATGAGTGGATTTACGGATACATAAAGGTACGAAAAAGAGTAGTTAACGCGCAAATGAGCTAATACAGACTTGAAAAGATCTGGAAGCGTCGTCAATTAATAGCTATTATTTTCAGTGTCAATTTAATGGGTATATGACAGGACAATGAAAGAAACGAACTTCTCTAGTAAGAATGAGTTTATCTAATTTTTTCTTCATTAAAAATGAAACAGCTACGTATTTTCCTAATACTTCTACTCTGTGTTGCATATTTGTCTGTCTCAACATTTAATCCAGTCCATTAAAAACATTTGAAATTGGGAACGGGAAAAAAATCATTTTATAAAGGATTTGAAACCATAAAAGATCCTTTCGCATATCAATGAGAATCCTTTGTATTGTCAAGATACGTAGTTCCCACAATGATTTACACCTACTCCGTAGCTGATAATGCTGGACCGACTTCAGATAAATGGAGGGGAGAAGAAACCTACCTGACACCAGATGATGAACATGAGTAATCAGGTAGAAGCTACTATTACACTCCGCGATACCTTAATGATCATTTGCAGAGTGGAGAGGGGAAGAAAAAAGGGGATGTTTACCAGCTACTGATCGCTATCACATATTGCCAGGACGAACATACTTATTACTTCTCTACAAACTACAGCTTATAGTCGTTAATGGTCAGTATGAACAAGGTCTTACGCCTTCTGACGGATATCATGGAAGTAGATTTAACAAGCTGAGGCGTAACTCCTTTGGAGAGTTCTACCCAACACCTTCAGTTCTTTATTATCTGAATGTCAAGTAACTTGTGACCATCGAATTTACTTCTAAAATGATTCCAGTTAAATTCGATTATAATAAATGAAATGCATTACATCTATGCAAGATTACTCTCCTTGTAATGCGATAAGTTTAAAATATTTATGCCTGCCCAAATGCATTCTGATTTCAGAGAGAACATTGATGGTAAATGAGCATTCAGTGTATATATTATACATCTACAACAACAAGAATCTAAAATTAAGTTTTCGTAATGTTTATAGAAATAAGACATCCAAGTTTTCCTTTTGGAATAACAGGAAAAGCTCAAAATATCCGTTCAATACGACCACTTCTGTTCCTCGCATTTTCGGAGATTTCACAAACTTCTTCAGTAACTTTCGTCCAAATAACAGCTTGCTCTAAAGAGAAATACTGTTTGGAGGCTATTCAATCGTTACAAGCTTTAGAAACTCCTCAAAATAAATAATTAAAGGTGTCCTTCATTCGCAGTGAGAATCAAAATGTACATGTTTAGAGGTTTATAAAATATAAGTTATTAAACGCAGAGCTATCTTTATGTAAAAGTATGCAAGGAGAAAGATATCATTGATTTATTAAAACATCAGCAATACTAATACGAAGTCAAACAAATCCTTCAGATGCAAACAGATTTAGATGCATTATTGAATCACGCTTTTTGTAGCTTGTATTGAGTGTACTAAATTATATAATAATCATAGCATTTTGATAAATAAATAGGGAACACACTGTATTCACTATTTATTTATCAAAAATATGTATTAGCAGTTATTTTTTTAATTTCTGTATTTATAAATTTGTTTCTTCGAGTAATCTGCTCAGTAAAGAAGATTCTTCTAGGCCATTTAAACTCATTTTATGTCACTGCTACTTACCTGCCTCCACCCGATATATAAAATGTCAGATTTGTAACCATGTTGTAGTCAAGGTTCCTGTCATTTTAAAAAACAAGATGAATTATATGATTACACATACTTTCTTCACGCATCATCATGACATATGTTAATTCTCACCCATATTAGTTTACACTCTGTGGCCATTGAATCAAAAACTTGCTCGTTGTGTTATAGAAACCTGTCCTACTTTCTGACACCACCGCCTAAAAGAATCAAGCTCTGAAAAAAAAAATCAAATAAGAAAAAGAAGCAGAAAAAAGGTGGATTCATAAATGTGATCTAATAGAATTGTATCAAGACGGCGGTCAAATAGAAATGAGCGCTTTCATATATTCTGGAAAAGTGTATCTTGTGCTTAAAACAACGCGTGCATGTACGCACACTCTAGCAGTACTACAAGCTAATAATAAAAATAATAATTTTAGGTAATGGTAATTACAACTAAAAACATGCCTTTGGTTTTGCCAAAGTTAAATCAGCAGCTGATACAAACATACAGGGTGTTCGGGATAAATTTGACATATTTTTAATTAATTATATTTTTCCGTAAGTTACATGTATTAACACACACTTCTCTTCATTTAAAAGTTTGGACCCTTCTTCATTCATATACAAGATGTCAGAAAGGATGGATAGCTGGATCCCACCTGAATCATGGAAGAGAATAACTTGTATCATGATGATTCGTGCCCGCCATCAAAATAAGGATATTACGACTGCTGCCCAATGCTCCCTGAATACAGTAAAAACAATCAGGCATGAACTAGAGACTTGCAATGGTGACTACGAGGATGTAGCAAGAAGAAAGATCCCTAGCAGACGATCTGATTGCGTTCGTACAGCAGAATTCCTCGCAAATCTGCAGGAACAGGTGTTGAAGAACCCTGGCATTGGAATTCGGGCTTTGTTCGTGGAGTTGCTAACTGTAGTCAAGCCCTGGATAACAAGGGTAGCCAATGGTAGGCCGTATGTATGGCAGCAGGATTCGGCCCCTTGCCACACCTATGGGAAAAGTCAAAAATGGTTGTCTGAAAATTTCTACGACTTCACCAGTCCAAATGTTTGGCCTCCAAACTCCCCAGACCTTAACCCCATGTATTATTTTGTATGGGGCGCAGTTGAAAAAGACACCAATCGCACTTCCAGTAATACAAAAGCCCAGTTAATGGATAAAATTAAAACAGTTTTTGCGGCCCTTCCCAGGGAGACTGTAGCATCAGCTTGTTCGAGGTTCCGAAGCAGAATTGAAGCTGTGATCGATGCTAATGGTGGTTATTTTGAGTAAATCTTGTTGATAGTATTGTAATTAACTCTGCCTGTAATGTTGTTTTGTCAATTCATTAAATTTAATAGATACAAAGAAGATTTTCTTTTTCCTTACGAAACTGTCAAATTTATCCCGAACACCCTGTATGTATTAAGGCAGGGAGTTTATATACTCACACTCTGGTGCAATGTTAATTCAATCTACAAATTAGCGAAATGGTCATCTAGCAGAAAACAGACAGGAGGCTGTAGCATTATGGTATGTTATGCGGGTTTTTTTTGGGGGTGGGGGGGAAATCTCTTGGGGCCCGATATTCCTATACTATACTATGAATGCTACCAAGTACCCATCCATTGCGGCTAATTAGGTACACGTACCTATTTATGGTGACTGTCTTTTCAGGTGATCCAAGTGTGCTCCAGCAGTTTAATGCTTCTTACCACGTTGACTGTATCGATTAAGAGCGGTTCGCCGAACACGACAGAAACTTGTAGGTGTTACTATGGCCTGACCGAATTCGCTAGATTTCACTCCATAAAATATATCTGGGATATCGAGAAATCTGGTGTATGAATTCTTCACCCGAATACTCGCCGTATAACATTCGAAGTCTTATGTCATGGACGTAGCGGCAATTGTAACAGAAAGAGGCCCTATAAGTAAACTATTAAGACTGGGCTCTGACTGAACTCTGTATATAAGAATGCATTACTATAATAATATATTAATGTACCCACCAGTTCCTCGTGAAGAGTTGAAAACCTTTAGGCAAATTAGTATCGCAGGTGAAGGGTGGGGTTCAGGTCCGGTCAGATAAACGGAGAAGCTTGGCGGTACATTATCATTTTAATCTATACTCCAGCTTTACGATAAGTAAAGTGGTGGCATTGGATCAGGCGATTCAAATTACTTTTCACCCAGCTGCTTACTCAGATTCATGCTATATGAAATTCGAACCACCCGGCTTATTAACAGAAAAGCAGCGTACCATCCTGTCTGCTGCTCATGTACGTACGGTGCATGAGCAGCAGACCGCATGGTAATTATAATGGCCTTATTGCCGTTAAAATCACCATCATTGCCAGCAGAAGGACTCGGTTCTTGGTCCACTTATTCAATCTTTACATTAATGACATTGGGAAGGATTTGACAAATGACATATAGCTGTTTGCTGATTATGCAAAGATGAGCAGGTTAATCAGGAATGCGGCTGATATACAATACTTGCAGATTGATCTGAATAGACTGGAATTGTGGGCAATGTTAAAATGGCTGTTAATTCAATGTTAGTAAATGAAATGTCATAAACTTTGGTGTAATGAAATATTCAATGTCATATTATATGAGTGGGATTATACTAGAAGAAACTGATCACGCTAGGGATTTTAGAAATTCAATTGATAGGAAGTTGAAGTCCAAGGACATTATAGCAAAGAGTGCAAATAAAACTCGTGGTGATGCAGACATAGTGTGTCTGCATTGCCACGAAATACAGATTTCATTAGCTGTCTAATTCTTTCCTAATTCAAGTAACTATGCTGTCTTCTTCTTTGATTAATTTTATCTGAAAAATGATTTCGTACAATCTAATTAATTATATTACTGGTATCTGAACAACAAGATTATTTTGCTACTCAACTTGATAGTTCATAAATCAGGTTTCCCTTCTCTAAATTCACCCATTTATGAATCATTTATGATTTAACAGAAAGAGAAAATCCTCATCGTTCGAAAATTTAACACACTGGATCTTTTCTTAACCAGCTCTTCTTTCAAATACACTGCTGGTGGTTGCAGTCCTCTTGGCATCTCCGACCATAACGTAATCCACATCTCCTTCTCTACAACTTGATATCGAGTTGTAGAGAAGGAGACTCCTCCCAACCAATATCGGCCTCGTATCCTATGACAACACAACAATGCCAAGTTAAACAACTTCCAGGATTTCTATACCTTGTTTATCCCATTGTCTGATTACAGTTTCACTCTCCCGAGCCGCCAAACAACTGAAATAGTCCTTACAGAAATTGAGAGTTCATTCCCCGCTCTGCCAAATCCGTAATCTCTATCTCAGCCTTGATTCTCTAAAATTGCCACTGAATTGTAAGGTAAATATACAATGTATATTCAACTGATCAAGTCAAGAATTCCAGCTTCTCATTCAGACTACACTACAGCCTAAATCATAACAGACTTCGTAAAGTGAGTGCCAAATATAATTAGTGCTCAAATTGAAGTCGAGCCTACTGGACGCTCTCTAAGGCTGTTGGGCATTGCTGAAGCAAATAGTTTGGCATCAGTCTTTTGTTCTAACTCTTGTATAGTTGACTAAGACAAATCGCCTTCTAGTAAACGATGAAGTGCTCACATTCGCCTCCACTGATCATTTTCCAGACGAACATCAGAAAAATCCTTAAAAGTCGTGATACTAATAAGTCTCCTGGTCATGATGATATCTCTTCAGTTGCGCTCAAAACTTATACTCCAGAATTAGCATTCTTTCCTGTTATTGCCCATATAAGCAGTCAAACTCATCTAGCGTCTATCCAACGCCATAGAAGCAAGCCTTTCTTCACCTTTCTCTAAAAAGGGATAAAAATCAACCATAAATTCACCTTCTTCTACTTCTACATTCATATACACCCTCCTCACTGCCTAGAGCCTCATCACTATCTACACAGGTCATGGTATTCTTTCATTCTTGATATTTCCACAGCATTTGATCGCTTCTGGCATCGAAGTCTTTTTACCAAGTTTTATTAATCGGCCACGACGTCTATAGACGTCCAACAAAATCCGGATAATTCTGTAACACCTATTCAATAACATGGATAAGAAGTGCAATTTGGTATTACTATTTCATCTACCACAGCTGGTAGAGAGGTTAACTTATCATTTACTTCCTACAGTTTGCCAACTTCCTTTCTGGTGTTATATTGGATGGCGTCGTCTGGTCAGAGCACATTTTTCTCTTAATTCTGGAGTAATCCAATGTTCTGTATTCTCCCACGCTCTTCTTCCTATACATCAATGTCATTCTCTCTCTCTCTCTATTTGTCTGTCTGTCTTCTTCCTTTGTAACCTAAAATCTATTCATATTCATAGTTTTGTTGATAATATTTACATGTTTTCCTACAATGGGGGGGGAGGAGAGAATAGCGATCCCTGTTCCTCATTGTTAGAAAGTTTGTACTGCTCAAATGATTTAGGCTTCAGGATGTTCCAAAACCAGTCTTAAATACAGATTTCCTCACCTTTATCAAGTGAGAAGTAAGATGAAGAAAACCTAGTGAATTTTAATGTTATCAAAACATAGTTTATTACCCGAAAGAAAGATCTTATCTCTTACTTTTGATAATATTCTAATCTCCAGTCAAGATCTATTTTCTCTTAATTGAGGTCGAACTTTCTGATCTAGCTATAGATGTGCCATAACCTTTTCAGCCTCCATGAAACTTGATATTCATGTTCTTTCAAAACGCTACCCCTCTCCTGCTCAACTATTGAATTTTTGATTCCATACAAATGAGAATAGTCCACTTAATAAAAGACCTCTCTTGCAGACTTCCTCTGTCGTTTTCCCATAGGTTGTTTATCCCCATTTCATAGGTGCATTCATAAACATTGCTCCATCGGATTGGCCACAACCACACATTTTCCTTCCTTTAATCATTTAAACTTACCACCGGTCGACATCAGTACACGATTGAATTCCAAACTTACCGAAACAACTTCTTACCTTCTTCCTTCATTTCATCAACTTCTGTCCGCGCGGTTAGCCTAGTGGCCTTGCGCTTCGCAACCATATGCCTTGGGAACGAGTGTCCTAGGTTTGATTCCCGTCGACGACGCGAGGAACTTCCTCAGCCATAGGCAAGTTAGCCGGTCTTGGGCGTGGACAGCAGGGTTTTTCGCCGCCAGTTTATCTGGGGTTTTTCATCCCGCAAGCAGGAAAACCGGTCTCGTGAACACAGACGGAATACAGCCAGGAATACTGACCCAGCACAGGCTTGATTCGTCAGCCTGTGCCGGTTCCGGAGCCTGGATAAAATTTGGGGGGACTAGATGGTGCCGTATCCCTTCCCCCGTAAAAAGGGGGACTCGCGGCTACTGTACCATCACACGGTAAGGAAGGAATCAACCTCTGTTTTTAAACAACCTTTCCAGCTTTTCCAGATGAATACACTCCTCAGTTTTTCAATAAACAAGTTAATAGAATTCTTCTTCCTTCTTGTCTGCTTATCCACACACTACACTGTTGTTATAGATTTTGTGACCTCTCATGTGTGGAGTTAATTAATAAGTAAATATAAATAAAGTGGATATTAGATCCAGCATATTTCAAAGTCGAATGTAGAAACTATGAAAGTTTCGTAAAAATAAGTTGATCAGAGAGCTTACGGGAATACACTCACCTGCATTCACGATTGCCTTAGCGCGGACTACTTGTAAAACATTAACGCTGCTCAAGCGTCTATATATTGGCTTTCTATTTTAATAAATAAATAAATATCCTAAATGCACAATCAGAAAAAAAACTGTTAGATAAAGATGCCTTTTGCGTCAGTGTATGTTTTAACAAATGTAACTCCCAAAACAGATCCAACAAAAACAACACAAGAGTTAATGTAGATATGTTACATATATTTATTTGTAATAATTTGTCTTGTTAGCCTAGTTTAGAATTATATGCTTTCGAAATTATTTACTATTTGAAACTGACACTATTTTCTGAAACTTATTTATACAATTGTTAACTTAAATTTACATATTTATAGTTGTTAGTCCGAATCTCAAATTGACCTTAGTCGGTTTCGACGATGCTCTTTGGTTGGTAAAAACCTGGGTTCGAAAAAATCCCTAAAGGTTCTTTACGTACTAGACTGTTTAGGACTCAAAAATCTTGTATCAGGACATTTCATATGAAGGTGAGTTAACCAATCTCATACAGAGGTGACAGGAATTTTTCACCAGGAAATTCAGGTTTTTCATTCCGCAAACAGCCAGAATACACTAGATGTACAGTCATAGGACACCACGAGAATAACCACCCTATTCCGTCGAATCTAGTTCGAAAGAAAGCCTGCATGATACGGTGTGGCTCTCCGCATAAGCGTAAAGCAGAAGGAATGAAGTTATTAGGCTGCCGTAGAATGCTGAGCTGCTATTTACATGAGTCATATAATCTGATAATTGAAATATGAAGTATTTAAAGCTATCGTAAAATACACGCTATCGTAAAAAAGATGTATTGTTAGTATCTTCAGATGCAGAGCATAAACCTACATGAAGATCTACTGAAACTATGAAACACAGATAATAAAATTATGGAATGTACGCAATTTTCGAAATTTAGACGGAAACTGTCATCTTCCAATGCAAGAGAAATATCTGAGCAAAAACACGCAACGCCTCTAGATCAGCGAAGAAGACTTCTTTCTCCAAAATAAATGTGATGAAGGATTTTAAAAGTGCTGCTTTTGAATATTTTGAATATTTCCAAATTAATTTACTATTGGAAGTAAAAAGTAGTAGAAGAAAAAAAAATCATATGCATTTATCGTGAATCTTTAAAATGGAAATAAGACATGCAGGCATATGTTGTTTCAATGGGAAAGCTCCACCCTCCAGTATCCAGTATATGCTTGCCATTCACTAATATCTGGCATCACATGGACCAAAATTCCTCAGATAATATCAAAAATACAATAGTTTTCATATTGAATTCATGCTATGCAAGAAATTCCAAAATTTATATTTATAACCATATTTGGGTACAAGTCTTGGCAAAGTTTGGACCCAGATGATGAGAAATAAATTGATAAAAAATAATAATTCAAACCTGTCCAAAATTATATTTTTCATAAGCAGAAATCATTCTTTTTCCTTTCTTCCTTCCAAAATCAAAAAATTTCCGATAATATACAATAGATGTTAGAAAGGATTCCTTTCGAGATAATATGCGGGTGGTCTGAAACGCTCTCGGCCTCAACCATAAATGGCAAAACTATCGGCAAGATTGTTTTTCTAAGTTGGTACACATCTGTCATAAGCATCGATGTGAAATTGCAAGTCATTCTATCAAGTAGTTTTTTTATACAGTTGTCGGAAGCCAAAGTGTTGTCTGTAGCCCTTGAAATGGATAAAATTGAGTGTCGTACGGTTATAAAATTCTTTGTAAAAGAAGGTTTAACGCCAAAAGAAATTCATTCAAAGTTCATAAAAGTTTATGGGCACTCTTCTCCTTCGTTTTTGACAATTAAGAAATGCGCTTCCGAGTTTAAACGCGGCCTTACCAGCCTTGAAGATGATCCACGTGAAGGACGTCCAAAAAATGTAACAACACGAAATCATTGATCAGTGCACGATATGATATTGGATGACCGGCGAGTCAAAGTGCGTAACATTTCTGAGACTGTAGGCATTTCAAAAGAACGTGTAATATATATTTTGCATGAAGAATTGCAAATGAAAAGCTTTGCGCAAGATAGGTGCCGCGCTGATCAAAAACGCACTCGCTTGAAAATCTCTGAACAGTGCTTGGAGCGTTTTAACAAGAATAAAACTGATTTTGTGCGTCGATTTATTACTATGGATGAGACTTGGATTCACCAGTACTAACCAGAATACAAATAGTAGTCAAAACAGTGGACAGAAGCCGGTTGTTCCATCAGGAAAGATCATGCCATCGGTGTTTTTTATTATTACTATTATTATTACGTGACACCTCCGGGGAGTCCAAAGCCTCATCGAGGGAGGACACCTAGTCTACATCTGTTTCCACCACCCAATCCACCAACTACAACTCACCGCAACTACATCAACTCCATCTACCGCCCGTTCCCACCACTAGTACTTCCACAGACAATCACAAACGTCCATGCCCACTGCGGGATTCGAACCCGCAACCTTTTGGCTGGAGAGCGGATACTCTAACCGATCGGCCAACCAGGCCAGGCTAAAGGCATTTTGCTTGTTAATTATCTAGAAAACGGTAAAGCAATAACCGGGAATATTATTCCGATTCTTTTAACCACACTAGACAAAACAATTCATGAGAAAAGGTCCTATTTGCAAAAGAAAAAAAGCATCTTTCATCAGGACAATGCACCTGCCCAGAAAGGTGTTTTGGCAATGGGAAAATTAAGGGATCTGCACTATGAATTGTTGGAACATCCACCCTATTCCCCAGATTTGGCTGCCTCTGAATTCTATCTCTTTCCGAAACCGAAACTCTTTCTCGTTGGTCAGCGTTTTTCTTCGGGCCAAGAGGTGATTGCAGCTGTCGAGGGGATGTTTTGCAGATCCTACTGAGACCCACTACAGGGACGGGATAATAGCGCTGGAGCATTGCTGGAATAAATATATTAGTCTTAAGGGAGATTTTATTGAAAAATAAAAATAATTTTGAAATTATAAATTCGTTTTTTCATTGTTAGGCCGAGAACTTTTCAGACCACCCTCGTACAACATTTATATTAGTTATAATACTAAATACATTATTTAGTATTATAACTAAAAAATGCATTTATAAATTTCGTCCCTATAACACTTCATACTAATTTCCAAAGCTTAATTTAATCCTTAGCAACCAGCTTATTCAAAGAGAAATGTAGTAGAATAAGCAATCTCATTTCACTAAATTTAACTACAAAAGAATGGCATTTTCACTTACAGCACAGGATTATTACCGCACGACTTTAGAGCCTCCGTAACTTAGTCGGTAAAGACGAAACCCTTTGGTTAGAAAGAGCTGGGTTCGAATCCGTCTAAGACGCCAAGAACTTTATCAGGGATTTTCAGCTGAAGGTGAGTTAGCTGGTCTTATACGGTGGTAGAGGATTTTTCTCCCGGAAAATCAGTTTTTTGTCCCTCAGAACAGGCAAACCGACCTGTTCTGTTTTTCCTATAGGCACTGTCTGTAGGAAAAACAGTTGATCCTCTGCCGAGGGGCCATAAAAAGTATTTTGCGGGTTTATTTATAATTAAAACAATAGGAGAACAGATGTTTTAAATAAAACAGAGTAGGATAATGGAAATAGCACTTAAAATCAGCAAAGACATTCAAGTAGAGGTTAATACAGAATAATAATATATGAAATACTATAGTTTAATAACAGAAGAGAATTCATTCATTTTAGCAACCTTACAGATTATTTCTATGCAAACATAGACAGGAAGAAAACAACATGGACAGAAAAGTGGAACTTTCCATTGGAATATGGGACAAAAAGTGTGTGTGTGTGTGTGTGTGTGTGTGTGTGTGTGTGTGTGTGTGTGTGTGTGTGTGTGTGTGTGTGTGTGTGTGTGTGTGTGTGTGTGTGTGTGTGTGTGTGTGTGTGTGTGTGTGTGTGTGTGTGTGTGTGTGTGTGTGTGTGTGTGTGTGTGTGTGTGTGTGTGTGTGAAAGGGAGGGAGAGAGCAGAATATTGCAATATTGTAGAAAATAATATGAGAATAATAAACTCATTTTCAATACCAACACACAGCGAAGATAGAGATGAACTATTTTGAAATATAGAATTAAACGATAAATAATTAAAAATGTCTAACTTAATATTAAAATTTAAATTTCATTTGAAAATCGAAAGTTTTTTCTCATTTTAAAATAATTAAAAGATAAATATAGTAGATAGATGTCGTGTCGAATATTCATCAATACAAAAATGCAAAGCTGAAACAATCTCAGCATGGTTTAACCATAACTGTAAATATTAGAAAAGAAATTGCAGGACTCATAAACTAACAGAAAATTAAATGAAAATCAAAAACCATTCAGTAAAAATTAATTATTATTAATTTTTATATTTGTTGTCGAAAAACTTCAGTCATTCGCAAAAAAAAAAAAAAAAAAAAGTAACAAAACTGGTTTGAAAGCGTAGGCAACCGAAGTCATAATGTTAGTTGTTTCTACATTATCCAGGTGAGTTTAAATCAGAATGTTTCATTATAATTAAAAACTTTATGATGTATACTCGATATAAATTGCTTAAATTCGTTTGTCTGAGGTTAGAGGTACAGAATATGGTTGCGCGGTCTGAGAAGGTGACTGTAACGTTAAGGTTAATGGAAGGGATGGAGAGAAGAGATCTGTTTATGATCTGGTGTGCAAGTTCTACCGAGCGCAACAAGAGCGCCAACACACGCCTCGAAAACCACTTGACAACTGACAACAAATGGGAATTTTCTTCCGTAACTGTGAATGAACGATGCCGTCGTCCTGTCACCTTTACACCTATTAGCGATCCATTGTTATCTCACCACTGCGGTTAGCCTTAACTGGGCGTGCCTGTACTCATCTCATTTTTCTCGTTTGGGTCAAGGCTTTCTCTTTTTTTTTTCCTTCACAGTTTCTCGCATTTCGTTTATCTGCTGATAGAAAGTCCATCTGAATTCAGCATCATCCGTACTCACTTTTAATTGCTTTTTTCTGCTCTCGTGTTCCTATTTGTCACAAAATAGTGTCTCAACATTAGCCGCTAGCATATAGCTGAGCGAACTCTCTCTCTCTCTCTCTCTCTCTATGTCTTTCACTCACACAGTGTTTCTTCCCCTCCCCTATCAGGATGTTATCTACAAGGGTGGTTTCGAAGTAGCTGCTAGGTGTGTGGTCTCCAACTCTTTCCTTAAGCATGTAAAGTTACGTTTTTTGAGAGTTAGTTGAAGTATTAAAACAATCTTTTCATTTGGATTTAATGTAAGCAATGAAAATGACATAATTTCGGTTTTTATCTCAGAATGAGCCTCATCAGGCTAACTGTACTTATTTTACTAACTGCTATGAAAAACCCATGCAATCCAGAGTTGAAAATGAAACTGCACACACCTATTTAAAATAATATCCTACTGAAGTTAATTTACTAGTACGCATTTTAACAACTAGTTTTAATACTTGTATTTTAATTGCACTTGTTAAATGGAATGTAAAATGCTGTCTGTTTTTTATCATTTTCTTTTATTTTTTGAAATCTCTTTTGTATATCCGCAGACCCTGCTCTAGAGACCAAACATGGAACTTTTTCGAGATATTTGAGCCATCCAACAAGCGGATTGTCTGTAAGTGGAAATTCATTTTCCACTTACAGACAATCACAGACGCCCACGTCAATGGCAGGATTCGAACCGCAGCCCTTTTTTTTTTTTTTTTCTGGAGTGCGGATACATTTACCATTCGGCCATCATATTTACTTACAATTGTGTTGAAGAAGAAAAAAAAAAAAATAACTACTCAAAACTGCTATCGAAACAATGTGGAACAAAGAATTGTATTAGTAAACCTTATTGGAGACCTTAAGTGGTTTAAAAAGTTTCAGTTTTGGTATTTAGAGCAGGGTTTCTCCAACCAGGCAATTTGTTTAAAATAAATATACAAAATATACATAATTAATAAAAATAAAAAAAATCCTTAGCCCACCCATGGTACAAATATAATATAGGTTTTCGAAAAGCCCTTCGTGGGTGGGAGCCACATAAAAAAATTAAATTTTAAATTTAAAAAAAAAAAATGCAGTGATTAATAACATAGGAAAGATTATAGGCATTTACTGAATGATAGTCCATTTGAAAGCTTCGTTTAAAGAATTATTCGATGCAATTAACACTAAAAGTGTTTGAATTGTCTGCTCGATAAATTTTACTATATTTATCTACTTATAACTTTAAAAGGAGATTTCATAAAGTCTGATCCAAGTTCTTGGGTAGAATTCACAAACAGCTTTGGAAACGAGGAGAGATATAGACAAAATACCTTTGATGTCATTATAATGGGATATTATTCGAGGGAAAATAAAAGAATAATGAAGTATAACGCACGATATTTTGTACGATGGGGTGGTGATTCGTATGCCAAAAATCTGTTTAACGGATTGAATTGTTTGTTTTACTGGAACTCAGTTTCTTGCTTTCAGACTGATTAACAAGTATAAAAAAATGCCTAGAAAATTATTCTTATTACATTTATAATTCTAATTGAAGTCCCTTTACCAGTGAACTGTCGCAACACGTACAGGAAAAATTTTAGTAAAAATCCTAAATACAAACTTTATCTTTTTAGTTACAGTGGTTCTGATACACGCTAACAAACGGGCATCGAGCCCACGCTAATCACTTAATACTGTGTGGATATTGTGGTGATCATTTTACTCGTTAAAATCTAAGATGTGCACTCGTGTTCACAGAGTGGAAGCTGGTTTTAAATATGTGCCTTCTGGTTCCTAAGTTAACTAATTTTTATAAATTCATATTTATTAACATTTCAACAGACGATGTTTATGAGAAACGTCATCTTTTTAAATTAAATACAACGATATGTTCATGCATGAGTGTTATGTATAGCGAAATTGGAAGGAAATGGAAGGAACTGTGATGGTTTTTCTTTATTTATTTATTTAAATAAGAAGGAGAACAGTTATAATTTGTAATTAGTGAGAAACAGTCAGTGATATATGAGTAATATATGTCTGGTTATTCTCAGTGAACTATTATACAGGGTCTATTTCACTCAAATACAGTCTATTATACCCTTTTTGAGAAAGTGTCTGACGCATAGAAAGTTGAAATACATTTCTTCACAGTCTGATTTGTAATAAGCTCTCATTTTAAATTTAAATATTTCAGAATATTTAAAATATTTTGCTTTCCTCTCACGGAGATCATTTGTTTCTGCCACATCCTGGAAATTGACTTATCTTTTTTTTTCTTTTTTTTATCACACCGTTCTTGATTTTACCGAGACATCATTACATGTGGCCATTTTAGAAGGAAACGGTTTCCGAGACCCCTTATCAGCCTGTTTGATTTCCTCTGTACGTCACTGAAATCACGACCGCTTCCAATTTTCAAACGCACTTGAACACATATAATGTCATCTGGAGATAATCTTCTGCTTATTTGTTAATGGTATCTACCACGCATCACTACTTGTTCCTATTCGATCTCATTTAGCGTGCTATTTTCTCCACTTTTGCTGAAGATATAAATCATTTCTTATTATATCGTGCGTAATAATATCGAATCCATTTCAAGTTCGCTCAAGAGAGTAAACTTGAAATATCTCTGGTTACTTGAATTCGATGTTCTATGAAAGAAGTTTCACGCTTTTCCTCAAGAAATTTTGATTCTTTTCTTCCCTTCCTATCAAGAATAACAAGATGTTTTAAGGAATCGCATGAACATAAACTAATATTGCTACGATCTCACACTTCTGATTCAATGAAAAATACTTAAAATAACCACCACTCATATTCATTCAGAATGCAACCTCAACCAAACCATACTATTTTTTTTTACTTTTATTTCCTCACTTCTGCTGACATTTCTGGAGCAATCGCTCTATGCACTTTACTCATAAATTGCAAATGAAATATTGAAATCCAGTGTTAATACGGAGTTCAGGCCACCTAGTAGATTTCTTAAGAAGCAACTGACTTATTCAAATTAATTTGATATCTAAGCCATCTGCTGTTTCGGTAAATTGTCATATTCCTTGAAATCGAATAACATAACTTGAGCAACTTTACCGTACTTCGTATCTCTTGTACATTTAAGAAAAAAATTATTTCTTGTATTCTTTCGCCGATTAACAACATTAGCGATTTCAAAACAACTTTATTGTGATACACCTCATTTGTGATAATCACAAAAGCATGAAAAAATCTGTTTCATAAATAGAGTACAATTTTCTTCCAAATATAAAAGAATTCTTTGAAATCATTCAGCATCGAGTGGGACTCCTAGATTTATTTATTTTTGAATCTTATTATCCCATATAATAAATTATTTAATCTATATACATAGCCGACTCTAAATTACTGGTGTACTTCACATTATTGCACAATGTTGGATTTCAGTATTTGCTTTATGATGATAACCCTCAAAACTCGGAATTTCGAATATAACAAATTCAATATCATACAATATTTCGTTTTTATCTGAATATCACTCACGAAAGGTTATAAATCAATAATGCATTAGTACCGTGGGTAGGATGAGGGTGAAATCAACCTGGAAACTCTAATAGAAATAAAAAAACATGAAACTTTTTCAACCTGCTTCAGGCTTCCAATAAGCAAAGAAGTGGTCCCACACAGGACAATGAATTTCATCTACCAAATGAACGTTCATCTTCAGTGGGATTCCAACTCAGGAGCTGGTGCTTGTAAATTGAAAACGCTCTCTACTCGGCCAATCTGGCTAAGTCCTTATAAAAAAAAAGTCCTTTAAAAAGTCCTTATAAAGATTAATCCATCCCAACGGAACTGAAACCAAAGGAAAGATTATTGCATCTGAGAAATTGTTAAAGAGAGAAGACGTAAATTGATATCAGCGAGATTGACACAGTATTTAAATAAAATGTGATCCGCTTGATTGCCTTCAAACGATTATCATACGTTTATTGAAATTATTCCTTAAGGTGCTTAAACTACAAGAAAAGAGTATAATTTTTACACCCGAGTATTTTTTAAATAAACGTTATTTAAAAGGGGGCGTGTTTGAGAATCCGTATAAAATTTTTAGAAAAGTTAGCACTTTTCCAGCTCATTTTATGAGAAGTGTTAAGTGATAACCTATTTTTGCAATTTCAGCTTGAATTTTTGGAGTGGGAGAAATTAAATTAATACGTTATTATTAAGTAATAATAAAAACAACTTAAGTAATCATTATTAAGTAATACTATTAGACAGGGTAAGGTAGTAGCATAATTCAAAATTACTATTATTTGAAAACTAGCTATCTCAGCATCATCATCAATCTCAAATAATAATGTCGGGCATAATCTCCAAATCAAATACAAATATTTAATGAAAATTAAAACGGAATCGGAGTGTTCCACCAAATATCTGACTTGTTAGGGACATCGAGAATTGTGCAATTGAAATATCGTTCAAAAACTTTAAAAACAAATAGCAAAATTTTACGGCACGATATCTCGTCAAAAATATGTTTTAACTCACTGTTAAAACATATTGTAGAATAACAAGTGTTAGTTGCATTCACAAAGAACAAAGGAAAAATCATAGAATGAAAATCCCTTTACAATTTTTTAGCGACCTCAGGAAGCACATTTTGAATTTGCAGCACAATCTCTGAATACCATAAATGATTAATTAAAAATAATTACGAATTTAAAATAAATCATCGCTTCTTTTATATCAATATGCTCCTGGATGCATGAAGAGATTCGTCATACTATTCTTAGTCTTTCTAATCATATAGAATGAAGAAAGAAATAATAAAGGATTCGATGCTTTTGTCCAAATACTATACGTATATTGGCTTGCTTTTGTTATGACTTCTAAAACGAAACAATAAAAAAAATTTTCAGCTCGGAAATATTATGGAATGCATTAAAGAGTTAATTAAATATACATTTTAATTATATATATATATATATATATATATATATATATATATATATATATATATATATATATATATATATATATATATATATATATGTTGTATGGCACTATTACGTATTACGGAATGTCTCCTAACAGTCTCAAGATGCACAGGATCTTTCGACCGACATAAACACACTACCACAATTCTATTACCAAGTGCACTAACCTTATCGCAGTCTAGTTGCACGTTCAGGGAGAGGGGTCACCGTTCCGTCACGTTCTATGATACTGTCAAACGCGTCATGCATTAGCCGTAGGTCTAACCTCTAAATTACGGCCCCGAATCCATCAGAAGGAGCAGTTCCTGTTACTGGCGTCCATGTTCAATGAACAGCCAAGAGAGGTGTTTTTATTTTTAATTTTCTTTTATTTTTTATTTTTTTAATGGTCGCAGTTGCCCCAACGATAGCGTTTTAAGGCCTGCGATGATAAGTGCAATATAGCGGACATTCTATTCCAGGGTTCTTGAGGCATCGCAGCGCAGTAGTTGGTCAGACAGTCATCTCCAAATATTTATTGAACTCAGACACCTATAATCGCCGTTGTCAGACTCTGGAGTTAAGATTGTGTTTAATGTGAACGGTGTATCTTCATGGCTGTCCCTTTTATTAGCTGCAATGATCATAACTACTGATAGTCTCTTCTTATTAGAACGGCTGAGGTGTTGGTTATTTTTGCAAGAGAATGTTACTTGGTTCACAAGAACTCTTTCATTGACACAACCTGCCGACAACTGCTATAGCCTCACTGACTAGGCTCCCTTGCTCTCTCCTTGATAGAGAAAACCAGTTCTACTTTTCTCAAAGAGGCTGAAAGAGGCCAGTCTAGGATTTCTGATATGTTAAATGCTTCTTTTGATTGGCGGTATTTTGCTGTTCAGTTGGCTCCAAGGAGTTATGGTGATGGGATATGCACATTTGGTTTTAATTTATCCTGAAAATTAAATTATAGCACCTTTAATCTAAAAGTGCAGAGAACGATCAAATTTATTTAATGAAAACTATATTCTAAATTCGTAAATTCGTAAACTTTCTAAAAGCTAATTATAATAGACAAATAGAAAAGTTCACTCATGATATACAGTATATATGAAGGATATTATTAGTACTAATAGGACGGGTGTTCCCATTAGCAGCGGTAAAACAACTATAAAGAGTGGTTTGTATGTGGTATCATCTTATATATGAATGCACAACGCTTAAAGAATAAGCTTCAGTTGTTTTAAATTAATAAAGGGAAACGCTTAGCTGCATATTGTGGGAATTTCTTAGTTTTAGTTAACGATAGCGTCCATGATATCTAAGTGAATATCAATAATTAGAATGCTGTCAGAGCAAACCGAATCGGATCGAAGAAGACGTATTATGGCTTTTAGGTGTTTAGACTATCAAATGAATGATATGTATTAAATTTCTGTTTGGAACAGAAATTTGAGAGACAGTTTGGTAGGTAATTAGCGTGGTCTTACAGCTGGGAGTTGGAGTATGTTACCGTAGTGATGGAAGTAGAGGTAATGTTATGTGTCACTTGCTTAAAAAGATAAGGAAATATAAAGTATTATTAATAGGGAATTTAATACGGGAGATATTAAATGGGAGAATGAAATAGCTAATAATGCAACCGGTAGTAAAGTTTTGGAGCAACTTCATGATAGGTATTAAAAGCAACGTGTACGAGAACCCGCTATAGGGACAGAAACTTGGATTTGATAATATCAGAGGAATTAGTGATTGCCCTTATTAATTACTTGGACCCGCCTTTGTGAGAGCTATCATTTGACCTTAAACGAGAATTGGAAATATTAATTAGAAAGCAATAAGCGTAGAATTTCAGAAAGGATAACTATTAACATAACTATTATGGTAAGACTTGAAGCATTAACGTGGAGCATTGTTAAATGGAAGGAAGACTAATGCAAAACGCGTAGTACTGCGGGGCGTCTTGCATAATTTAATGTTTAGATTTATCGGGAGGAACAAATTTCGTAATAAATCTGGAGTCGACTAGATGAATAATCAAGTTAATAAAGAAATACGTCATAAGAAAAAGCTATCGAAATAGTATCGATCTAATAAACCAATTGTTAAGTGTGATAGTTATAAGTGACAACTGACATTAAGTAAGCTGTTAATTAAAGATTATTGCAAAACATTTACGAATTACAACTAGCTTGGATTCTGAAAAGCTTCTATAAATATGTAAAATGGTGAAAGATAATAGAAGCAAATTAAGCATAAATAGTTCGTCTAGAACATTTGAAATAATCCAGTTAGTAATTTGGAAGAGAAAATAAAGGAAGAATAAGATTCGCCGATGACATAATACGGAAGGAGGAAGTATTTGGTATCTTAAATAACTTGACAATGGATACGTTTGGAGGCAGGGATGATATCAATTTTTCTTGGTAGTAAACGGATATAAGTCGGAGTTAATTAATCTGCTTTTGATTATCTTCAATGAGTCACTCAGACTGTGAATAGTTCCTTCTGGCTGCAAGTGTGTGTGTGTGTGTGTGTGTGTGTGTGTACGTACTTGTAAGAATTATTCCCATTCGGTAGTTGAGCTGCAAACTTTTTGTCTCATGTTTTTTTTTGTATTATGTTGAATATGTGCTTGCTTACATTACACGCAACAGGATAAATGCCACCAGGGTATAAAATATTATATAGATGATATAATCTTTTATACCCTGGTGGCATTTATCCTGTTTTTAGTATAATTGAAGAGATACCATCAGTACAGGAAGACGTTTTAGTGTTTAAATTAGTGTTCTTATGATGCGTTTTTGGCGAAAAACCACAGGAAGCTTATAATGCACTGTGCCTGGTATGTTAGGATGCAATCTGCCTTGGTCATCTATGCAGGAGTTGGAGGAGTAGAGTGATGCTAGGCAGTCATCTTTACCTTTAGGAGCTATAAGAGGCACCATTGGATGCAACTTCTGCTCGCCTGAGCTTTCAACTCTGTCTCTCATCCAGATGGCACCACAGGTGAACAGAGGTTGAATCCATTGGCTTTTGCAAGACACCAGAAGGCACGACTTCCATTTCAAAAAGAGGCTAGTTTTCTGTTATTGGCCTTTTTGAAGTCAGATTTCAATTTCTGCTGTTTTGCATCTGTTACTTGCTTTATCGTAAGCTGAGTTGCAAGTTGCAAGCCAGTTGCATACCACAATAGACCAAGGTAATGACTATGACTTGACTTAATACGGATTACGACATATCCTTGGATGGCATTCTACATAAGAACCTTCTTATTATTCTACAGTCCTCAACAGACCCTTAAGCGCCTGTGACCGTTTATGACGTCCGTGAATTTCCTAACCATTATTCCCTGATTGAGTAGTTAGCCTTATGCCTATGGTATATTTTGTCTGTAAATTATGCTCTTTTAGTTAGTTTACCTGTATGAAAGATGAACAACTCCAGTTTCCTGGAGGAAAAAATTCTGCCACCATCTTATAAGACCGGGTATCTCACCTTTACTTCAAAATCCCTAATAAAGGTTCTTCATATTCTAGACAGAATTCGAACCTGAGTCTTTCCAGCCGAAGGGCATCCTCGAGACCTGTTGAACTTTGAAGGCTCCTACCCATAACCCTACTGTTATATCAAATATATCAAATAGGCATAGGGGTTCACCTAGTGAGATGTACGAAGAGAATTAGTTGACCGACAGAAAACAGGAAGTGTCGTTTGTCGCTTAGGTAAATCTCCAAAGAGCAAGTTTGCCCACTGTTAAGAGTGGGCTACCACAGGGTTCGATGTCAGGACCTTATTTGTTTATATTGTTTATATTCATAAATGATATAGGTTCAAATATTAAGGGTAAAATTCCGCTGTTTGCTGATGATATAAAGTTGGGAAGAGTTGTGTCTTGTTCGGAAAACCTAAATTCTTATTAGGAAGATCTTGAAACGTTGGAAGAGTGGACGGAGTGAGATTAAAAATTTGTGTGAAGAAATGCAAAAACATCCGATTTGATGTTTTTTCATTTGGTAAGAGTATAATATTAGATAGATATAAGTCGAATGGACGAGCTTCAGAAAAAAGATGATGAATACAAAGATTTGGTTGTTCTAGTTCATATGGAATTTAAGTTTAAGAATCATAGTAGTAAACACCTAATGAAGCTAAGCAAGTTGTGGGATTCGTTAACAGACGCTTCAAAGGGGCACTGACAACCCTTTAGTCATGACATTGTTGAGTTATAGCTCCTAGCTTAACTCAACAATCTTATTGTATGTTAATTGGCGTCAAGAAGATTGAGGGTATTCATATAGATTAAGTAAGTGTGTAGAGGGAGTGTATCATGATAATTACGAGAATCTATTATCTGGTTAATTGCATATTGATGGAGTTATCTAACAGGAGAAGGAGAGAGGATTGGAGAGAGAGAAGACCAGAGGAGATTTAATTGAAGTCTATAAGTTAAATCAGGGAGTATATATAAGATGAATAGCAATAGTTTGCTGCATTTAGCTGAACCAGGATCATCTAGAAGACATAATAAAAATATGGTGAAGAAGAAAATTTTACATAAGAATAATGATTATCAAATTGGCATCGTCGAATGCGTCGCTATTATAACAATAGCGAACATTCGACAATTGTTATAATGCCAGTGCATAAAATAATAAAAAAATATTACAAATAGATTAGAAAGTTGAGAGAATGAATGAAACACTAAGCTAAGTGGATTTGAACAAGGCATCCGATACGCCAGCGATGAAATTCATGGTATTCGTATCGGTTTGGTCACAGTGGTGATTATTCAGTATGTAGTTCACCTGTTGTTATGTGTTTAAAGTATTCAGTTAGTGTGGGGTGATTTTTTCCCTCATGAACATAATACTGACTTTCAACACATTTAGGTTTTGGTTACGTGTACATTCTAGTATTAATATGAATTTGGGCATTTCGTGGAGTTTGTACCGTTGTCACCCTAGATGGACATAATGAAAACGTAAATAAAGCTCTATTGAACAGTTCTAGTTAGAGAATGCTAATGATTTGATGTTTATACTGAATGAAATATCTTCATAAAACAGGTTGTTACATATAAATTCATCTGGTTTCTGGATTAAGAAAGAAAGAAAGTTCCAGGAAAAAGATTCAACAAATTCGGTGCTTATTTCATTTCGAAATAGTTAATGATGAAACGCTTGAATTCCTGGGTCGTGTGTATGATCTAAGTTAATTTTCTCCAAACATTTGTAGTAGTGATATGGTGATAAACAATTACTTTAATTCTTGGTTCTAATTACGTTACGTTAAGTTTCTTAATGATGAACGTCTAACAGACCTTTTGCTGAGCCAGAATTTTTGACAACAAAACAGTCAGAGAGAGAGAGAGAGAGAGATGAAGCGTTTCTATTTAATTCAGTACCCTTGGCTTCTTAATTTTATACAATAAATGACCTAATAACAGTCTTGAGCATCAGTATAATTGGGGATTCCTATACTGCATATTTGAAAAGTAGATTTTAAAAACAAATTGTTTTCTTTCGAATATTTCGTTTGTTCCGATCAATGTGTGTGACCGCTTGATTGTTCGGTCTAGCTAATGCCAAATATCGTTCTACATATCGAAGATGGCAAGTGCAGCTGCCCAGTTGAAGAGCACAGATATTACAGGATGATTCAAATACCAGCCATGGATTTTTTTTAACTTTTACATTGCAGTTGTTAAAAGAGTTACTCTCAAACTGCTCTGCTCCTACCAGTTAAAAGAAAAAAAAGAAAGAAAGTGATTCCTTGTTATTAATGGGTTTGGCTACTACACGCTCATTCTCTCCTTTGATTCTGTTCTCCGCAATATATAATTTGTGGCCATCTACATTTGTCTAACTTAACAGTTGCACATTATTACGGCCTGTAGCTATCACGATTACTTTACATCACACCAGAATTTTGTTATCCCTTATCTAGAATTATTAGCGTCTACATTTAACTCACTGCTCTTCCCCTCGTCCCCTCTCCATTTTAACTGAATTCAACATTAACTGCTTGATGTGTTTGTGCTCCCTCGTAACTAGAAATCTGAAAGTATATCTTTCGGATTTCTAAAGTCAGCATGCCAACGTTTCGAAAATTAAATTTTTGTATTATTACCTGCCATTCTGTTATCATTTAATAAGACATATGAACGAAGTTTTTGCTACTAACTGATACAATACAACCAAGACATTTGTTGTATTATATCAATAAAAATACGATAATAACGAAGAAATTTCCCAAGATAATAATGATAAATCGTGTACCATCCGTCACCAACGTAAAGTGACATTGCGTTATAGCGTTGCCTTGTTATGCATGCGTGTGAAGCATGCATGTATAACAACGAAGATGATATGAGGTTTAAAAAATATATTGCATGCAGAGCTTGTCGTGAGGTAACATTAAGGTAATTATATATGTTGAAATTAACGCGGTGTTTACCTAGCCATAACAAATTAGCTACATTAAATATTAAGGAGCTATCATAGTTTATATTCGACACTCATATAAGAAGTCCGACAATGAAGTTGGACTGATATTTTCTTTATTTCCATGTCCCCAAAATGTTTTACGTAGTAACATTGTTGAAGCGATTTGTACGTAAAAACAGCATAAGCTTAGTGAAATCATTCTTCTTCCTTCTGTTTTTTAGTAATGTTTGCATGCCTTTATCTGTAAAAGGGTGTTAATTGTTTATAACATGATCGTTCATCGGAAATTTGGTTCTTCAAAATAAAATATTCATTCAAACAAATATTTCGAAGACGACGACGATGACTTCCTAATAAAGTCTCTAAAATCATTGGCCGAACAAGTAGGGAAAGAATCCAAGGATTTGCTGGCAGGACTGGGTAAAGCCTTTGCACCTTTAGAACTCCATGAAGATAAAAAAGAAGAAGATTTTTAAAGTTACTATGCCTGCAGGAACACAGAAAGTGAACAGAAATCATTTGGGCAGTTTCAAATTTTAAAAAAAATGGCAACAAAAACGAAAGTTACATCTGAGGTAAAATTTGATCCTACCAGCATGCTAAAAATATTTAATATTAGAATTCACTGAATTAATTATTTAATTTGTTTTCTCTTCACTTTAATTGAAGTTGCCTGTTGTTGTTGTTCTAGGGATAGCTAAGTATGAATTAACGGCGTTCTTCTCTGCCTTGATCGTTTTCTTTTTAATATTTCTCACTCCTTCCCTCCTTCTCACTCCATTTTGCTAGACCTTTAAGAAAAAGAAACGTTTCGGCCACAGGGAAGTATTGCAGAAATATTCCTCGGGAATTACGCATCAAGTTAGTTCATGAAACGCATCTGCCGTATGGAAGATTCTGAGAAAACGTTTTGTCCCATACTCGCATAAAAAACTGTTCCAGAACATTATGGCAGCGACACAGAGATTTGGATACTACTCCACAACAACGCAATTTTCGATTTTCTCATCAGGTCTATATATATATATATATATATATATATATATATTATATTTAATATAGTTATATTAATATATAAATAATAATATATAATACATGCATACTAGTATATATAGATTTTATTATATATATAATAAAATCTGCCGACGTTATTCCATTCCTTTATAATAAACTATATCTGCTCTAAAATATCCAGCAACTTAAAACTAATTCTGATTCTGTTGCTCATAATTAAAGTGAAATAAATGAGCTCATATGCTAACAGTAATTTCGCCCACTTAAATGTGTTTCGCATTATAATAAAGTATATTTACTGTATATTCAGTTAGCCAGTAATAAGTTTCTAAGAAACAGATTCAGTATATGATCTTTATTCATTATTACAGATTATTCAATTTCCAACTATCATTATTTTTCAGAGCCATGTCGTCTGTAGTAGCTTTCAGTGCTTCTGTTATCTGTAATAAAATCCCAGGCCTAACTCCTTTCCAGAAACGAATGTGTCAGGCACGTCCAGATGCCATTGTCGCTATTGGGGAAGGTGCGCGCCTAGGAATTACCGAATGTCAGCGACAATTTCGACACTACAGGTGGAACTGTACAGCAATCGGTAGCAATACTGTTTTTGGACATGTCGTTGTCGTTGGTGAGTAGATATAAAATGAAAATTACAGATAATATTCGAATACAGGTATTAGCCATTGAAGTTATTGATTTTTAACCGATAGTATTGGGAAACATAGAATGTGAAAAAAAAAACGAATAATATTGCAAGTTATTCATATATTGTCGATTGCGATGTGTCTCTTAACTGCATCAAAAATCAGATATTAGAGTCGTGATTTAGTTGATTGATTGATTGATTAGTTGATTGGTATCATTACGAAGCGACTAGAGCAATTAATTATGTTATGTCTGCCATTTGCATATGTTCTTAGAATAGTTTCTATTCATGGGAAAAATCCAAATTTCTGGGAGGAAAACTTCTACTACTATTCTGTATAAGGCCGACTATTCACCTTTTGAAAATCTGTTTAATAGGCTCGTCGCATCCTAGAGAGTATTCGAGCTTAACTTACAAATTATTAAATGTGTTGATTTTGTTTCGAGCTAAAATTCCATTGGCGTACATTACCTCCTTTGATGTAAAAAGAAAACTTGTCGACTATCATGAAAGTTGCGCGTGTTCTCGGGCAGGTTTGCTAATTTTTCAGGGGCAAAAGTTTCCGGGGGGAAAACAAAACATGAAGCGAAGCAAGCGTAATTGGTTTACTGTTAGAAATCAACACGGTCAATGAATAATTGTCTACTTTTGACCATGATTAATGATGTGTGGTGAAAATAATTACAAACAAACGCACTCGTGTACGCGTGTGTGGTTATGTGCGTACTCACGCAAAAATAGCAAACTCATTTTGTGTATTTGCTTTTTGCGTGAGTTTTATGCGATCACTTTCAGTTCTGCTACACGATCTGAAGATGAACTTATCGAAAAATCAGCTTCCTTTCATGAGAGACAGTTCTAGCCTTCCTTTCTTATCTCCATCGTCTCTCATGAACATCTCCCAATACCAAATGCAAGTTCTGATATTTGTGTATAATTTGCATTGGATGGAGAATTTTTATGGAAAACAAAGTTGGTTTCCCTCTAAGATTTCCCCGTAACATAAAGTCAAAGTATCAGAACTTGCACCTTATTTAATTATGTAGTGGCATGGAATAAAGAAGTGATGACAGTTCTAGACACCCTTTCAATTATGTACCTAATACGAGAAATAGTGAAATACAAAGCCACTCTTATTTCGCCTTCTCACATGTGCTCGGCACAACAACCTGACAAGGATAGCTGTCAGATCGCTATCAAGAACTCTGAAGTTTTCATTAACTCTTTTGATTTAAGAAATAGTATCGTTATGATCCATGAAGAAACTATTATGAAGTGAAAGAAATTTTACGGCTATCTCTCTGTATCTGACGGGAAAAGAATTACAGGTATGCTTACGATTATGCACACACGCGCAAGCACGCACTCTACCTAGAGATGCTTCGCATAATATCTTCCCCAATGTTAGATATCTGTTACCGCTTAAAAAGTAAAAACAACAAATTCTGAATCACATGCATGTTTTAACCTGATCGTCTCCAAACTCTAATCAGATGATCATTGTGAATCAGCAAGCATTTTGATTCTTCAGACTATACAGCCTTTTGCCATTTGTCACCAACTCAAAATGTGTGTTCATGATACCAATGTAAGCAACGTTTCCTCTTACTGAGATAGATAAAACTCTCCGAAGAAACACACTAACTGTGAATATCCATTCTGTTTGTGAATTTCTCGACGTACTATTTTCATAGAAATGACAATTATCTCTATTGAAAACGTCGTGGTGATAACCCCATATAGTTTTATAGATTAAGACATAAGTCGATGCATTCATCTAGGCCTTTCCATCAAAGTTAATCTTGCTATTGTAGTTTCTTTCTTGTGGCTTCCAGATGAAGATCACAAAATTCCTGCTCAGCAACACATTTGCTAAAGTAGTTATTGCCTTTAGAGATGGCCAGTTGCGGAACACTCCACAAATGAAGTTACCTATGGAAGTCACTAATATTCCTTGCTCCTCCCATGCTTCTATGATACATTAACGACTTGAAAGTCATTTTTGAGGATGACTTTCTTTTCTAGAAGGACACAAAGATCATCTGTCAGGATAACGAACCTTGCAAGAGTGCGGTTTCTTCGATCACTACACTATTACCATTTTTTTAATCCAACATTGTAAAGTTAATGAAACGAGTTAACTGAAACACATTCGTCGAGTATTTCTAAATCTGACTTTTTAAATACGATCCAGAGATATTCTAATTAAATGTATTAAAGTTTTTCTTTATTCCCAACTTACAATTCATACGTAGTTCTTCCTGCCTTTTTGTGTATAAAAATATCCATTAAAATTATTTATAAATAATACACATTTTCTACATTTTCATTGACAAAGTAGTACACGTAAAAATCATTTCATTTCATTTTTTGTAATCTGTATTTTCAACTGAAATAATATGCTATATGAAATATCTAAGAAAAATGAAATACCTACCGCTTTATTTATATGTAGTGCGAAGTGTATAAAACGAACCAAATAATGGTAATAATTTAAGTTGCTTAATTGATGGAGTTGCCATGCTTTCAGCATTATAAAAGTTGTACGCGAAAATAAGGATCATAAAACACCATATACAACAAAATCTAAATTCTGTAGAATAACTTGAATGTTTGAAGATCTGTTATATATTGTGAAACAAATTCGTGCCAAATAGTGAGAATCCTAGTCGGAAAAATTCAGGAACTTGCATATCACTGTGATCATTTGAGGTTTCTAAGTACAATTAGTTTTCTAAAAATGCGTTATTTTTTAAAACAAATACTTACTTACTGATGCCTCTGAAAACAAATTAGAAGCATTATTTTAGAGTAAATATACCGGGCTTCCTTCATAACTGTGGGTTCACAGGTAAAGAGCTGTTCTGCGCAAAATTGCTGAAGGCATTTGTGAAGTTTCCTTGAGACCCCGTAAAAAAGGAGAAGGGGTGGAATACTTAATGTCAAAGAAAAGATAATGATAGAGATGTATATAACGGCTGGTTGGTACTGGGTAATTAGGGTTACTTAACAGGCGCGAAGTGTATATTAATCACTTAGCGGTAGAGACAGCAGTTCGGAGTGGTGTTTATCACGAAAGAGGGTTAATGCGGAAGGAAAAAAGTACAGGGAAGTAACACGGGATAAAATATGAACTTCGATATTCCATGTCATTTATTTTATTTGGTTTCTTGCGAATTACCGAAAAGAACCTATTCAGCAATTATTGGCATGAAACTGTTTCAACGTATTATGTACTAAACACACATTCATAGTACATGAATATAATTGTGTGTGTTGAAGTCATACCACTGCCTTGCTATTTGAGACCTGAAGTGACATGGAAAATTCCATGTTTGATTTCTAAGAGTGGTTTCCAGATTACTTCATCCTTAACTCATCCTCTGTGTGCTGTAGGTATGTAGCCTTCTCGTGAGATGGCTTTACATAAACAGAAAAGAAAGAATATAATCAGCTTTTCTCTCATGCGTATTTATAAATAAGTGCAGTAGCGCCTATTTATAAAAGCAATTTTTCTCAGAAATAAAAAACGAGCTCTAGTTCTTCTCTGATTATTACAATTTTCAAATTATTCTTAGTAACCTGTCTGCATAATTAGATATTCAAGTGTTAGTATACATGCGAAAAAAATTAATCCGTCGAAAATGTGAAGCAATATTGATTATTTTGTAAATATAAAGATTTTAGTCTTACCAATAAGAGACTCCGTAGCTCAGCCTGTATAGACGAAGCCCTTTGGTCGGAAAGACCTGGGTTCAATCCTCGTCCAAGATGTGAGGAACCTTCCGACTAAAGGTGAGTTAGCCGAGGTAGGGGATTTTTTCACCCCGAAACTCGGGTTTTTCGTTCCCCAGAACAGGCATACCGGCCCCGTGAACACACGCATCTACAGATGTAGGACTAAAATCGTTATCCTCGAGGCGGTCGCGGTTTGAAATCGTAATAGGCTATGCCTAATGCGAACGTAACAGGCCACTAGGCCTAATATACGTATGAGAAGAAGGAGTTAGCGCTGTAGTATGTTAAACAATGTACAGTAATTGATCCCCATTTCTTTGACTGAACCTTTCATGTGAAATTTCCATTAATTTAACGTCTTCGGCCAGCATTTCTCGATGTATGAACTGAAAAAAAACACCATACCATCCATCCGCATTATCACAGAAAAAATGCTCCTTCACATGTAAAGCCTTAGTTCAAATTAAACCAGTTTATATTTTTAATGTATATTTATTTCTGAAAAGATTATATTTCGAGTTTCTCTCTCTCTCTCTCTCTCTCTCTCTCTCTACTCTATTTTCTAAGTTCGTTTTCTGCTTAGCAAATCAAATAAAGAAATTATTAATAAATATAATCATTAACTAAGAGATATAAAAAATTAATTGAAAGCATTAATTGATAAGAACTATTTAGCACTTATTATCCAAAATTAGTTTGGATATCTTGTAACAGTAATTTGGTTTCTAGCAGTATCAAATAAAGATTACTGAATTAAATATTGTCATCATCTCTTATATACCCTACCGATATGATAGTTATAATGATTTCTTTTTAGTTATCTTATTTTCTAAAAGACACAAAAATGTGAGTTAAAATGCCATGCTGATGATATCATCTGTCCCTCTTTCCTATTCTAAATTCTTTATTCCGGACATTTTTTACATAGCCATAACGGTCATGTCAACATATAATTAAACTGACAGTGGAAGGTGAGAATGAAAAAGAATGAGGTCCAACCTTCCTCCATAAAATGACACGGCCATTAATAACAATATTTATTGGTGAGTGCGTTTCACATACCAGCCAATAACAGCGAAGAGATGGATTTCCAATTAGAACGGTATAATTTTAATTTATTTAGTAATTTAGAATTCGTGACGCCAAATACAATCGAAGTTTGAGGTATACAATGCGTACAAACCAACCAGTAGATAGATTTTGAATGAACATCTTGGACTCATCTGTTTGTTGAGTTTTTGAAAGCTCTAGAACAATATCGTGAAAACTTATATTGATCATGCTGAGATTATCGTGAAAATCTATTAGGATATTGATCATACTGAGATTCAAGAACTGCAACTCTTTTCTTATTAACGGTAACTATTTATGCTGATCACTAGCATACTCAGTATAGATGATACTTAACATGATTTAGTCTAAGAAGAAAAATATATAAAAAGTACCTTCCTTTAGTAAAATACTACTGATGTTTTGGTGGATATGCACCAATGCTCACTTCATAAAGAAATTCCTGCTCCCAAATATTAATAAGTTTTTGCCTTGCAGTGAAAAAGGCTTGAAGTTATGTTATTGTTTAAAATCTGTGAGCCGAGTATATCTGTTTGTTAATTGTGTGGATTTATCCACTGGCTTGACTGTTTTGAGTGAGTAAAAACTCAAGTCTCCGGAGACAATACACTTCCACTTCCATATGAGAAGGTCTAATCTTCAGCTGTAAAAGCCATTATAATCCTTCATCTTCACAGGAATGGGAACTAAGGTCTTTACAACTGCTTGAAGATGTTGAAGTTATATAATAGATCAAAAACATAAAGTAGAAACAATGTCTTAATGCAGAAATTATCTCTGAAATGAAAATAGAACAAACGGCACAAAGAGTAGATGTGAACCAAATATATGGAACAAATTTATGAAAAGCAGAGATCAATTAATTTAAGATATCTCCTGTCATCTTCTTGACTATCGAAGCCATTACAGCGATCGTTCCATTATTCAATGTATCTCTGTTCGCCTATTTCAGAATAGTCTAAAGGCACAGTGTTGTATTCAGCTAAATATCCGCCACGTCTTGAAACTGTTCTTCTTTAAGGTGCTTTTTAGAATAAAGAAGAGGACGAAGTCTCCGTGGACCTGAGACTTCTTCCTCTTTTTACTCTGAAATGAAAATAGAGCAAACCGCACAAAGAGTAGGAGCGAACCAAATATACGGAGCATATTTTATGGAGCTGACTTGAGGCTCCATCACAGTGACTACCTCATGGAGACGGTGCTTGGCTATATTTCTGGAAAGGCGCATATTCGTGATGAAGCAACCAATGCAGTTGTGTTTCCAAACGCTTTTTTTTTTTTTCAAAATTTCAACGATTCTCGATTCTTATCACCTCTGCGCAGAATTTTATGCATGCACGCATTTCACAAAACATCGGAGAGAAAAGATATGCTTGCACTCTAACGAATGAATCAAGCTACCGCCTTCGTTTCCGGTAGAGGCATTAGGAATTATATGGAGTTATTGCCATTTGAATAATGTTAGTAGTTCCTCTACAAAGAATTCTGCTCCTCAGGCGTTATGAATGCCATGTTTTGAGTAAGTTTTTCATTTCATAATCAATTTTTAAGGCCAAAGGTGATTTTGTGTCCAGATAATGAATTTGAGAAAACAAATTACGTAATGTTTGCCACAATTCCTATTATGTTTTACTTCTGGACTGCTGATATCTTTTAAAACATAAGGTAAAACCAGTAGTTCGTTCCCTAATTAATATTTTCAACTTTTAAAGAGTGAATCAGTTGAGATCTTCCCGATAGCTTCTCCTGTCCACGAATAGATATCATTGAGAATACTTCATGTCACAGTCAAATATATTGTTTTGCATATCACATCAATGTGGACAGAAATTCAATTCCGACTAATCTGTAGAGTATGTCGTATATAATTGTACATTACATCATCTGTGTTTGTTCTTTGAAAATGAGATCGTCTGATCGCGATTAGTCATATTTTAATTATAATGTTCATTTTGCATATATCTCTTTATAAAAGAAATTCAATGAAATTATAATATTTCAGTGACATATTATGACGACTTAAGACGTATCGAAGGGTCTTTTTTAACAAAAAAAAACACTATATTATATTATATTTTCAATGAAATGAATTCATGGTCTAGAACGAAGACCTGACATGACGGCGAGTTATAGTCTGAGACTATAACTCGCCGACTTGAGGCTCCATACAGGGCTAATGTCAGTGTCTTTTTTTTTTTTTTATGTGACAAATTTGAACAGCGAATTACAAATGAGCACATGCCATTTCTGCGCATTCGTTAATGTTGTTTTCCGATGACTGCACAGTTAGATTATTTATGTACTGATTTTTTCAACATCAGTATGTTAATAAGTTGTGCATTATTATTATTATTATTATTATTATTATTATTATTATTATTATTTAAAAAACTTTATGTACGAGAAAGTATTTGTTATGCATAATTGTCTTCATATAATGTATGTAATTTATCTGAGAAATAATAAAATGTTCAAAAAAAATTTTTTTTAAATTATTATTATTATTATTGATTGCGCTGTGTAGGCATACGAACGGGTGCATGGTGATATCGCTGTCCCCGTTTTTCATAGTTTTAAAGTAGTTCCAACTCCTGTTTTTAATTTGAAAGTGTTCTCAAGTAACTCTACCAGTCACGCTGAAGATAGTGATATAAAATTCACCGAAATCGGCTAAGAAGAAACTAAATTTTGAAGTGTTGAAAAGTGAACAGATAGGACCGCGGTCAGCAACGAGCGAAGAACAAAGGACGTCGCATCTTACTATCACGCCACAATTGCTCAAGGGAAGAAAGGTGAGTCATGAAGCGTATCAAATGCCTGGAGGATTTATTGTCAGATGGAAATCAAATAACCTGTACGAAATGCAGTAGGATTCTACACTTAAAATGTGCCGGCTTTTCAGAAACAACCGGGCAACATAAAACCAATGCAACACGCGAGGAATGGAAGTGTGTAATATGCAGGAGGAACAAAGAAACGCATCTAAGGCAGCCACTTACGACGCAGCCGATTATACCAGAGGCAAAATCAGATGACGAACTGAACAGACAAAAAAATGCAGGTGAGTCCTATACTTTCAACTCTTTAAATATACTAATAGAAAACGGTCTAGAGACTATAAAAGCCAGCTTAGTAGATCTTGTGCAAGAACTCTTCGACAAACAGAACTACCAAATAACAAAAAAACTAGCGAATATGAAGATTTGGTCAAACATAATAATTTAGCAGTGATAGAAGTGTTGCAAACGGTAAAAGACATCAAAATCAGCATTAACGCACTAAATGACAGGCAACACAATTTCATGAAAGAAATATCCGAACTCCGTCAAGAACTTCATTCTCTAAAACTACAATACGAACGTTTAAATCAGCAACAACATAAAGAAAATCTTATCATAAACGGTCTTCCTGAAACCGCACCTACAGAAAACCTCAGAGATGTAGTTTTAAAATTAGGCCATGCAATTGATATCCCCCTACAGCTTAACAACATTCAGACCATAAATCGGATTCCTAGGAAGAACAAAAAACAAGGATTGCCACGACCTTCACCAGTTCGTCTTGCAAGCAAGTCCACAAGAGACAATCTCATAAAAGCCAGCAGACAGAAAAAAACCAGTTGCCAAGGACTTGAACGCATTGCAAGACACCAATCTTCCTATCCGAATATTTAACACCATTCAACCAGAATCTGTGGTACCAAGCAAAAAAACAGAAAAAAATTACAATGTTTGTGGATCAGAGATGCTAAGATATTCTTGAGAAAGTCACGAACTTCAAAACCGATACAAATTAAAGCTCAGAAGACACAGAAAGGCTGCCACAGTGAAAGAGAAACGTCTCCTAATTAGTTCAAAAAGATCAAAATAAAAATGAATGTGAACCACCAAGACAGATGCAATAACACCAGAACATACCGGCAACTTCACTTTCATCCGACCTTTCAGATCATTCATTTGACCTTCCAAACATCAGCCTACTTCCAACACAGCAATCAAATTAAAAAAAAAATATATATATATATATATACCTAACCGGCATCATCCTCAGATAAGCTCATTAAAAAGCTTCAAGGATGCAAGCAGAGACATTACATCTAAACCGAGATCAACCAAAAAAAAAAAAAAATTATTTATTACATTGAAGTGCTGTAGTCACAGCGATTAAAAACATTAAAAAGCAAAAATTGTAAAATATATATAACTTACTGTTACACTATAAATGATGTTAAAAATGTAACCTGATCCAATTGCAAAATATAAATTACCATCCATATTAACTATTATTAATTCATTTTAGAATATAATGAATTTTATATTCTAAAATGAATTCCATAAAAATTTGTATGAAATTCACTGTAAAAAAAATATATATATGTAATATGTAAATATGTGCATATATGTAAATGCTCTGTAAGATGATAAATAAAATGTTATTACAGAATAAAATAAAATAAAAAATATTATTATTATAAAAAAATAAAAAATATTATTATTATAAAAAAATAAAAATATTATTATTATTATTATTATACTTTATAATATTGCACAACTAAAACGAATACAGCACCTCCCTTCCTGACTCATCTTTCTTACACTAGTAAATAGCTTTATATTTTTTTCTATAAATAAATTTACAACAGTAAATTTTACACCAATTTACACTATTTGCTACTTACATAATCACAAAACTTATAACACGGAAAATATAACAGGAAACAATAAGACTTAAACCGTACCTGAATTTTATAACGTATTTTCAACTTCACTAACATCTTTATGTTTTAGATTTGTTCTACATTAAATTAAACATATGACTTAAAACAGTAACGCGCAACAGCTTACTGTTTTAATACACACTCTTATACTTCTGTCAAGCTATTAGTAACATCTAAAAAAAGACAAAAATCAAGATAGAGCAATGGATTTTGTTAAAAGATTGGTAGATAAAAGTTCGAAAGTTATTCGGTTACGTGATATAACATATAACAAACTAATCTTAACTTTATAATGTACATGAATATCAAAAACATTTTGAATCATAAGTACAGCTGTGAAGGTAGGCTTGGATAAGCCGGTACGCACAAGTAATATGTGTGACAATGCATCCATGCTAATTTTTGAAAATTTCCGTTACAAATGGTTTTGTTTTCGTTTTGGGTAAAATGAATATTGGGCAGAGAATATTTTTCATCTCACTGTGACTACCTCCCTGAAGAAGCACAGTCCAGTAGCCTAACTTATACATACTCCACCCTACCTATTTACGATCTCCAGAGATCTGACCGATTATCAAAGGAAAAATGGACGCAGAAGATAGTTGATAGCTAGTTAGCGTCTAATGAATTATGGGTAGCGGGATCTGAAACTGTGTCTCAAGTGCCCTAAATCTAGTTGAGACGTGTAGGCGGAGACAACCTCTGACAGTACAATATTACAATTTATCATTGAGCCCAGCATCCAACACTTGGCTTCCCGTGCGCGCTACCTAGTAATTAAATCAGAGAGATATGTCCTGCGGCAAGCTGCAGCGGCGATCGTATCACTCGCCGACCGTCGAAGCCGCCATGTTTCATCTCAGGTTGCAACCCCCCGCCTCTTTTGATTATTCGCCTGACACGACATTACTGTGGATAAGACCAGATTCAATAAAAGGCGCCAACAGCTAAAGTGCGTGAAGGCGGAGACAACGCAGGAATCTCGAGCTATGAAGGTTACCTAACAGCGGACTGTTTAAATTACCACACCTAAAGGGGAAGTTGCCTTCCAAACAAACATGTCGGCATAAAAAAAAACTTTTTAAAAAATCAGTAATAGAGGTGCAGTGGTTCTTCTCCAGATGCGCAATCTTTATAATTGGCTTTATTTGTATTCCCCAGTAGCTGATCTTGAAGACGATTGACTGGTTGAAGAAGAAGAAGAAGAAGAAGAATTCAGTTCTACAGGTTTTATCATTTCTCACACCAAAAGAGAATATATATTACTTGTGCATTTTTCTCCGTATGCCCTCATTTCTGGATATCTGATATTTCTAATAATGGCACCATTGTGTGTGTGTGTGTGTGTGTGTGTGTGTGTGTGTGTGTGTGTGTGTGTGTGTGTGTGTGTGTGTGTGTGTGTGTGTGTGTGTGTGTGTGTGTGTGTGTGTGTGTGTGTGTGTGTGTGTGTGTGTGTGTGTGTGTGTGTGTGTGTGTGTGTGTGTGTGAGAGAGAGAGAGAGAGAGAGAGAGAGAGAGAGAGAGCAACACACACATCGGCTACTTTAATGAAAGATCTTCTAACAAAATTAAATGAACTTTTTTTTTTCATAACACGAATTCCGAAGAATATTCCCACTTCTAACTGGTGGCAATATTGTGGGTAGAGTTGATAGTATAGCCACTTTCCGACATACTAATAATTACTACCCCAGTTACTGGAGGCCTAAAGTCACTCGAAGAAAAGTGTTATGTTTGTTTAGAGTCCAAACATGGTACTTTGTCGTAGGCTGAACTGTAACCTGGATTACCTAACCTTTAGCCTACCTTCTATATTAATGCACTATAAGTTCACAGCCTTTAAGTAAAAGTTATAAACTTATAGCACCATTAGTTTACAAACTTTAAATAATATATATATATATATATATATAAAGGTGAGTTAGCTGGTCTCAGACGGTGGTAGAGGGTTTTTTCCTCCCGGAAACTCGGGTTTTCGTAGCAGGCAAACCGGCCCCCGTGAACACACACGGATCTACAGTGAAAATATATAAGTATATAATATATAAATATATAAATATAAAATTCCCCTACATTTGGTTCTTGAGGCCTCTGTGTAGTATTAGCACCAGTGTTGTATTATGGATAGATCCATAATTGCGAACCTGCAATATGAAGATGCCACCTAAGATTATTATACTTGTATTGTCATTATATTTACTATTATGCAATATAAACACCACGATGTTTGGCTTAAGTTGAGTTTATTTCTAACAGCTAAATTATTAAAAAAAAGAAAAATAATAATAACAAAACTGCGATTTATTAGTAAGCTACATCAACTTACAGCAGTTATACACCAAATGTAAATATGTTTCCCTATTTTTGACATATTGGTGGTCAGATAATCAATATCATACTCTACACTAATTATCAGCCAAAACGGCCTTTGATATTAACAGTTGTTCAGGATTTTTCTACCTTCTTTCACAAAAGATCAAAGGATGCATGAGATAACCATAGAAAACAAGAGAATATATTTCGAGGTTATCGAAGCACAAGTTAGAAAAATAAAGCTGCTTTTGTCCTTTGGTGATATTGATTCCGCACTGCAGAAATGTAAAAGAAGCAGAAATGTGGATGTGCAAGTTGCAACTAAAGGCTTTAGCAAGAAACCAGAAAACACAATTATCATTTAGGCATTCACGTTGACAGTAACAAATTCAGCTTACTGTCTAAACGTAGACAAAGAGAGAAGTTGGAATTTTGTTCTACGTCGGTTATCATATATTACAATGTTATTGCAATCTGATTTTGGTGACTGGTTGGGAAACCAGGTTGGATAAAGAAGAAAATCCAAAGCTGTAAGAGTGATGAAATTTTTCTTGGTAAAGAGAATAATTTCGATAAAACATATATAATGAGTGTTATGTACAGGAATACTGCAAATAAAATACTAAACCACGAAGACGGAGTAAAAACTGCAGAGATTATCCCATCTTGCACTGTTGTGGCGCCAAAGAACAGGTCAGAGGATGTCTCTAATCGCTATTCTGGTTTACGATCGCATTGAGATTTTCGGGGGTTATTACGGCCGAAACAACCAAGGCTCTGCTGTGTGTTGTCTGTTGACTGCATGTGTTCTTCGATCAGATTGTTTTTGCAGAATTTAAAAATAAATAAATAAATAAAAAATAACGCGATTTTTCTAGGAGGAAATATCGTGCCCGCTTCATCTAAGACCAAACGCCCAACCTCCAGTTGAAAAAGTCCTTATGAAGGTTCCTCGCATTCTGGACGATATTCGAACCCTGGTCATTCCAGTTAGAAGGCACATGTTACGTTGTCCTTTGGACTGCGCTGCAGAGATATCGTTCATGAAGGAGATTGCATCAAAATATATTTGAAAGATTTGTTAAAGTTAACTCTTGGACAATAATTATTTCAATTAGCGTTTGCGATATTGCATATAATGTATTATGTAAGGTACTGATATTTTATTATGTGTGCTTCACAGATTAATTTGTGAAGTAAACCTGCTGTGCACGCGAAGATATTTACATCTTTGAATGATTATTAAAATGCCTCTTATTGTAAAAATATAAGCAGATATAGTACAAATAATATGGAATTGGAGCCTGCATCTTTCACTTTGAATTAAAATTAATATGCGGAACAGAACTTCGAACTTGATCTCATGAATTCATTCTTAGGATATATCGTTGTCGTAGTAGTAGTAGTGGTTAAACTGCAGAAATTGGTGGAAGACTGAGAAATGGCGTTTAGGAGCATGAATCTCGCTACAATATATTTTCATCGGATGAAAGAACCTGGACCTGGTAGCAAACGTGAAAGCATAAGGAACAGCACTACATTCTTCGAATTGTGAAATAAATAACTGATAAATAAAGGAGTGATGGAAATAAGATCGAAAATGAGTGTTTGAGTAAAACGAATTTGGTCTGGTGGAGTTTAATCGATTACCATAAACGGAAAGATGTCGCTGGACATGCTGTGCACGCGAAGATATTTACATCTTGGAATGATTATTAAAATTCATCTTGTTGTAAAAATATAAGCATATATAGTGCAAATAAAAAGCACATATAGTGTTCTTTCTGCATTGACGGAAAATTCTACAGTGAAGAGTAATACATGTTCCAGTAAGACGGTCTCCACTCCCTGTTACCACAGCAGTGTATCCTGCGGCTTGGTTGAAAATAGCACTGTAGCTGTAAGCGACTGGCTAGTTCAGAGTCTCCACGCTAAATCCAAATGAATATTTATGTGATGAAAGGGAACGATGTGTGAGAGATCGTCTCTGAAAGCGAGTCACTGGTAGAACTTAGGGCAGTTCTGCGTGATGAATGTCACATAATTTCAATGAAACTGTCAGAAAAACATCAAAAATTGATTACGCAGACTAAATTCTGTGAAATAGACAAAAAAAATTGGTCTACGCATATTATCCTATTAAAAAGGTGATATGTTCTTCATTGTCTGAATTTCTCGGACATTCCAATAATTTTTGCAACAAACTCTACCTGTTCTGCTGTCTCCGTTCTATTAATTAATCTAAATTGACTATCTGAATTCATTTTAGTAATTAATATGAAATATTCGAAATTTGATATGATGTAAACTTGATATTTCTGCCATTTTCTAGGTAGTCGTGAAGCAGCATATACCTATGCTGTAACTTCCTCTGGGGTAACTTATTCCATTACACAAGCATGCAGCCGTGGAAACATAAGCCAATGTGGCTGTGACAGAACCAAAGATGGAATTCACTCTACTGGAGAATGGAAGTGGGGCGGATGCAGTGCTGATGTCCGGTACGGCATACGACTAGGGCGAAAATTCCTTGATGCAAGAGAGATAGAAGGAGATGGAAGATCTTTGATGAATCTGCATAATAATCGAGTAGGTAGAAAGGTAAGCAATTTTACTCTTATGTAATCAAATAATTTTATTTTACCTTGCCGAATCAAATATATATCGTTTGACCTAATCTGTGTTATATATATATATATATATATATATATATATATATATATATGACAATATTTGTTTATTCGCTACACACATTAGAACTGTGGGATCCGCCAAATCTGACAGTGCGTCCCCATGTGACTTGGGATTTTCAGCTGTATGTGAATTCAAAAAATTTTAACTACTGGAGCAACATTATTGGAGGCCTCATGTGGCTTGAGAAAGTTCCATATTTGGTCTCTATGGTATGATCTCCGGATTATGGAAACAATCTTTAGTGGGTAGGAGTCACACTGAAAAAAAAACTTAAGTTTTATGCATGATGATTATTCAAACAGTCAAACAATATATAGACTGAAAGACTGCAGTCAGAAAAATTTAGGTTTTTTTGATACGAGATGACAGCTAAAATAAGCATAATTGAAATCCAAACCGCCCCACGCCACTCAATTTTTGTTTTATCCCCGAAGAGACTTGCCTTGTATAAACATAATTCCGGTTAGGACAGGCGGTTAATCCTATCTTCATGGTCTGCTATGTCTGTTAACAGTTTATGTATTCTCTAGCCGGTTTTCCAGTGCTGCAGGAGGAAAAAACCTTGCAACTTCCGTATGAGCATCTAACTCGCATTCATTCGAAAAGTCCTTGTAAATATTCTTCATCTCCTTGACAAGATTCAAATTCAGGTCGTTCTAACTAAACGCGCGTAGTGGCTACAACAGCGTTACTAATGCAGTTCGTATAACATAAAGTCAGAAAATAATTGAACTTAACAATCACAAAAAAAAGGGAGGAAAACGAGGATAATTAGCAAAAAAACAACTTCAGATAAGTCTAAAATATGTAAATGCATAAATATTACGGAAAATAATAACCAGAGAGGGTTTTTTTGCATGAAATGTTGCAGACGTATAGTACGTTAATATCATTGGAAAAAGACTGATCAGGTAGGTAATTCAGAAATAATCCTAATTATTTAGACACGTTAATCACAGACAAATTAAATTATGAAGAAACACAGAATAAATCTAGGGTAGTCTACAGTGACTAAATTTAAAAATACACTGCTTGGAAAGATGTCAACAGCACCATAGTGTGATGAACAAACGCCCATGTCGCCCACCCTAATAAGATGTAGGACCTCCTTTCGCTGCAATGTGTAGCAATCTTACGAGGCATAATTTCCACAATGACAGCAATCAATGGGAATTTATGCGGTTCTTTATCCACGAAAGATTGTAAACCTATATGTTAGAATAGGGGAATGGGCTAAGGATTTTTCTTTTTTTTTATGAGTTCTAATCTTTTGTATAGCTTCATTTATTTTAGACAATCGAAAATCCTGCTCTACAGACCAAATATCTAACTTTTTGATGTCACAGCAAGTCTCCAAAAGGCAGAATAGTGTTCTCACATGCGGTGTTGAAATTCATCTCCCACCTAAAGATAATCACAAACATCAGTGCCCATGGCGAGATTCGAATTGCAGCCCGTTGGTTGGAGAGGCACATATAATTACCACTCGGCCAATGGTCGGATAGTTTGATCATTATGGTCAAGAATTATATGGTCCCTGCTCTTTGCTACCTTGATTTCTCATTTATTATTATTCTCCGTATACTTTATCTACTGTAAAGTGTCTTAATTCTATGCTCATCTCAATCCACTATATCGCGTCAATCCACGCCTCATCTATCATACAGAACACTAACGACTTTTTTGTTGTTGTTTGTCATTCATTCCACAAACATCTGTAATAACCTCCATTGAATAACCTTTTGCACACTAAATTTTCTGTCGACTATATTGTCATATAGAGCCTCCGTAGCTCCGTGATTATAGACGAAGCCCTTGGTCGGAAAGACCTGGGTTCGATTCCGTCAGTGACGTGAGGAACCTTCATCTGGTCTCTTTCGACTAAAGGTGAGTCGAAACCTTTAGCCGGTCTCATACAGAGGTAGGGGATTTTTTCACCCTGAAACTCGGGTATTTCGTCCCCCAAAACAGGCAAACCGGCTCCCTGAACACATGCTACTACAGACATAGGACACCTCCAGGAATAAGGAGTAACCAACTTATTCCGTAGGATTTCGGTTCCGAATACCTACACGATAAAATGTGTAGGTTCTACGCATGAGCGTAAATTAGGATAGGATATTGTCATATATAATTTGCCAGTAATAAATTTTTGTACCTGTCTTATCCTTAAAGTTTTCCTGTAATAACTGCTCTCAACACAATTACCCTAGTGTTCTTCTTGAATCATTAATTGTTACAATCTCAGAACTTCTTTCTGTTTCTCAGAACCAACAATATACTATTAAGTATGCATGTTTTCAATACATTTCATTTCTATTTTAGAATAATAGTTTTACTTTTCCAGTCACCCGATCGTTCAGATTTACTCTTTCCTCGGCTATTTTAATTTTCACCCTCTTTTCACAGCTCAGATCATTATGATATTACTCTTTAAATATGCAGACTGCTCTGTCTTCCAGTTAAAATCCATTTCTCTCTCTTTCTCTCTAGCTAACACAAGTTTCATACCTTATACCTTTATAAACGAATATCATTGTCTTCTTGACATGCATAATCAAATCACATCTCTTTCCTTCTTCTTCTTGGTATTAACTGTTATATTAAATTTGGCATAACATCAACGAACTCAAAGTCGTCATTTGGAGTGGTGTGGCTATAAGTGAAGATTCAGAAACAGTGGGTTTCAGGGATAGTTATACTTGCTGTGCTTTCAAAATTAAAACTGTGACTCGCATATTAACTAACCCTGAATGCAACCTTTTAAGCATATACTGTTATTGGAGCCATGTTTTAAAAATCTTATAAAGGATCTTATTAAAAAAAAAAAAACAAGAGTTTATAAAAGTTCTTAAAAATTGTATCTTTTACTGGCATTCAAAGTTAGGTGTACTCTGCACGTTGGTGGCCAGAACATCAGTTCTTTTTATTATTATTATTATTATTATTATTATTATTATTATTATTATTATTATTATTATTATAAAAACTTCTATGGAGTCAAAGACTCATCGTGAGAGGACCACTGTTATACACACATTTATCATACCTCGCCTTAAATATATTCACTGTCTCTGCGCTCACCACACTCTCGGGCAATGTATTTCAATCCCTCACCACTCTCCATGCAAAAAACCTGCTCTCACTCCCTTGCTCATACCCTCCTTATAGAGCTTCCGGTGATAACCTCTTGTTCTCCTGCTATCTTTACCCATTCTGTGCAAAACCTCCCCGGCATTAATCTGGTAATAACCTCTTAACAGCTTATATGTCTCGATCATATCCCCCCCCTCCTCCTTCTACCCACCAATTTCTGCAAATTGCATTTTGTCAATCTGTCTTCATACTCTACGTTCCAGAGACCAGAAACCACCTTAGTCAATAGCCTCTGAACGTTTTCCAATGCATTTTCATCTTTTTGAAAACCAGGTGACCATATCTGTTGACAGTAATCCATATGTGGCCTGATCAAAGCCTGAACAAAAGAACTATAACATCTTTACTTCTACAAGTCAGTGTCCTTCACATCATTCCCATTATCTGCTGTGTTGTCTTCACAATTTTAGTAACATATCCCCGAAATTTTAGATCCTTGTCTACAATCATTCCCAGATCTCTCATCTCCTCTACCTCTTCCAAGATATTCCCACATAAAGTACACCATTGTGTACTTTACATCCCATCTCTGTTCCCAAATTTCAAAACCTTACACTTTTGAAACATTCAATTGAATACCCCGCTCATTTACCCATTCAGTCGGTGTATGCAAGTCCTCTTGCAAAGCTACAGCATCCGTTTTACTCCTGATATCTCTCCCCAACTTTGCATCATCTGCAAACAACTGCATATCACCATTCAGACCTCTCCAAATGTCAATTACATAAAATTAAACAGCAATGGACCCAAAACAGATCCTTGAGGTACACCACTAGTAATTTTCCTCTTCTGGGATATCGCTCCTCCATAGACAACTCGCTGATACCTATCAGACAGCCAATCTCCAATCCAGCGAACTAATCTACTGTTCAGCCCCATCCGTTCCAATTTAATTACCAGCTTGTCATGTGGCAATTTATCAAACGCCTTTGCAAAATCTATATACCACTGTATATGCAATACCCTTCGCATTTGTCACTTTATTATAAAAAGTAAGCAGATTGCTAAAGCACGATCTTCGTTTAGTAAATCCATGCTAGCTGCCAAAGAGTATTTTTCTGTTGTCACCCCAATTCTGAATCTTAGTCCTAACTAACTTCTCTAATACCTTAACCACAACTCCAGACATACAGACTTTTCTATAATTCAAAGCCTTACTCTTATCACCTCCCTTATGAATTGGAACAATTTTACCCACTTTCCACTCTTTTGTAACTTGACCCAGTGAGAGACTCATGTTGAAAAGATATGCAAAAGTTGTTTTTAACTCTCTGGCGCATTCCCTCAAAACTCCTGATGAAATAGCATCACATCCCACAGCCTTATTTACATCAAGTCTGTTCAATTCCTCATGTACCGCCTGTTTACTTACTAACAGTTCCTCCTCCTCCTTCTTTCCCACTGCTTTCAAGTTCTGCATGATGTCACATTCACAAGAATGAAATACCTTTATAAATTGCTCACTAAATATCTCAACTATATCCTCCGCAGCGGTTATCCTTCTTCCATTTTCACCAATCAATCCCATCCTACCATAATCATTCTTTCTTCTGCTGGCAACATATGAAAAATTCCTTAGGATTTTTTTTGGCCGCTTTAGCTAACTGCTGCTGTTCATACTGCACTTTTGCTACCCTTATCAAGCTAGTCACCTTCTTCGCCTGCTCTTTGTACTTCTCATGCAACTGGTTGTTATAAATACTCATTGTGTGTTTCTTCCATAATACCTTCTTCTTCCAGATTGCATACCTTATCTCTTGATTTATCCATTTTAAACCTACTCTATTTACCCTCTTAATCTTTGGAATACACTCTGATATTGCCTCCACCAAATAGTTCTTGAGTATGACCCAAGCAGCATTGATATCCTTTCCATCCAGTTCCTCTTTCCAACTTATTATCGCAAGCTGTTTCCTGAGCTTTTCATAATTACCATAAAAAAGAAATGCATAACTCATCTGCTACCATTAACAGTCTTATAATTCCACATACATCCCTTTCTAACAGACGTCCTCGAATGACTGGTCACCCTGCAAGTATCACCTCGTGGTCACTCACCAACTGGTCAAAGATTTGACACCTCATTTATAATAACATCATCTGATGAGATGATCATATCTAATACTCTTGATCCTCGTGTACCCTCCGTTACTTGCTGCCTAAGGTAATTGTCTTTCAAAAACTCCAAAAATTCATTTTTTACCCCCAGATGCAGTCTCTTGCTTCCAGTCTATATTACTATAATTAAAGTAGCCCATAATGCTAACTCGTTTCTTGCTAGCTAGGCCAATTTGCCTATTCATTTCCTTCTCATTACTCTCAATACTACCAGGTCTATAGCAACACCCAACTAAATAGTTCATCCTGTTTACTTCTACCTCACACCATACTGCTTCAAAACCGTGACCACTATTTGCACCTTGCAAATCCACCTTAGATGGGCACAACTCATCTGCTACCATTAACAGTACTCCTTCTCCCTTTCTTCCTTGTCTATCTTCACGAAAATTATCATATCCGTTATCAATGTTTAAGATTGATATTTAGCCCTAGACACTGCAATTTATCTTGTTATCTCAAGAAGAATAACTTCTTTTCCCTTTCAGGTCTTTTGCATAGTGAAAGAAATATTGCAATAAAGAAGTTAATTGTCAGTGCTTTCTGTGGATTGATGGTGGATTATAATGAGATAGATTTGCGATTTCCTTTTTTTTAATCGCAGGAATATTCTATTTTGTTTCGTCATCTAGTAATGTAGAACAACAGGACGTGCTTTGGGAGTTTCCTATGTGATCTACAATCCTCTTTTGCAAATTTTTTCTGTGCTTTTATAATGCTAACGTGTTATATTCTTGGTTCTTTGGAAACGTTTACAGCCCACATTTTACTAACGTGTACTAATCTGCCACATTTGTGCGAAATGCATAACTCATCTTAAAGTCGAACATAAATGAGGATATTTCGCGTTCCGAAAAACACGTTAACAGTCTACGTAAACAGTCTACAATAAATTACAATATTTCATTTATTGTAGGGTCTGGATAGGCTAATTGTATTGAAATTCGGTATTTGAAATTCTAACAGAATTTTATCGAGTCATCTACGTTTTTGTTAAGTCGGACTGTTTACATGGATAAAACATTTCGAAATTATATATAATAATAACTCAGCTTTGCTTTAATGGAGTTATATTTTTAAAAACCCAGTACGTGCACTAGCTTATGTCCAAAGAGCTCAATTTTGGGTAAAGTTTAATATTTTTATTGGCTAATTTATTAAATTTCTAGTATTTTCTAGCGGCTAGACGGAATTTAATGGCATTTGGTATTTAGGATCTTCGTTAAAATTATCGAATCATTTTAATGTTTAGTTTCGCTCAGTCTATTTGTAGTAGCAAAATTAGATAAAAACAAAATTATATGGTTACAGTTCATAAGCCAAAAGCTATCGAGTTTTGGTAAATAACACCTCAGCTTTTAATACGCTCATTGGATTTTTACAAAATTTCCACCATTCGATAGATCTTTTTAATGCTTTAAATTTATCTCAAAATGTGTCATCTCGTAAAACAATCGATATATCGACAATCAAAAGATTCAACTCTGAAAGTGATGTGTACTTCCATATATAGATATGTTCTGGAACCTGGAAGTAAAAATTATTGAAGTACAGTGACTTTAAGACAGTTTTGAAACTGATTCAGACTGTTTTTATTAAAACAAAATGGAGAGAAAAAATTGAAGTTATAATAATTATACTTCTTCTCTGACTTATAGAATTCAATGAAATTTAGGATTTAGGATCTCTAAAAATCCTGGAGCAGAATAACATAATTTTCTTCAGTTGGAACATTTTCCATGGCAGAATTAGGCAAAACAAAATTATATCTCCAGTACCTATGGCAAACATGGCTCTAAATTGAATTGTTGCGATAATGAATCGTGTTACTTATACAAGAATTTATGACTATCTGAATATTTCCTTACTTATTGGTAGGAGTTTCATGTGCACAAATTGAAACTTGCAATTAGTTTAGTATTTCGTGTTTATCTTTCATTATTGGCATGTGCAATATGTTTATAGGTTTATTTGTTTATATTATTTTATTTTAATTAATTTATTTATCGTAATTAGCGCAATATAGGTATCCCATATCAAACTATTTGTTATATGATACATACTGTAAATCCAAGTCCGAAATCAGTCTCACACTGAACAAGCTTTCATCTTTATTTTTCTGGAAGTTACAATTTGAATTTATTCAACACGAAAATGAACAATTTTCTTATTTTTATCTAAATATGTAATCTACGAAGATGAAGCGTACAATATATTTTGATCTTTCTTTGATTCCGATTGCCATAAAATGACTAATAAATATCTAACTTTTAATGCAGTATCTTTATTATGGTTGAACTGGTAATGATACCGCCATGCATTTTTATTTACATAACTATATATAAGAGCCTTTCAATTTCTTTCTCGTGATCTAGTCTGCTTCTCGTGTTTATCTTTCGTCATTGTGCTCAAATTTTCAATGCTATGTCAGTATTTATATTGATTTTCAATATTTTCAAAAAAATCAATATTAAAAGCACTGTTATGGGAAATCCCTTGGAAAGCTTAGAATGCTTATGTGATGAAAGATTGGTCAAATAAAAAAAAGCGAGATGGAGTGTACCTGTTGAAGTAGCATGAAGTGGAGTACGAAGTAATTGAAGTATGAGGTATGGAATGAAGAATGGAATATGTCATTGAAACTGTGATGGAATTTAAGGAGCGAGAGAGGACATTTATCAATAAAAAGAAAGAGGTACATGAAAATATGAAGCCTTGGTATACTCCCAGCACAAGTAAATAAATCTGAAGAGAGAAAGAATAAGTCAGGACATGTACTGAAGAGACTAACACTGGAAAGAGGAAAAGTCACCCCCGTTGCATAAATTAAATGTGGTAATTTTCTAAGTAGACCTCATTAACTGCTCTGAAAATATCAAGACCAACCACATAAATTCTCCAAATCTTTCCATAACTGGTGTCAAAAAGTCGGTAATATAGGCCAAGAAATTTCGCAGTGGATCAGAATCCATATTGGTGATGCTTCAGGTGGTGAAGAAGCTGACTATTATTCACTTGCTCCATTATTTTGAAAGCGCTCAGGTGAGAGCAATGGGACAACAGCTTGGTGGTGTCAGATTTGAATTTGAATTTCTGATTCAAATCATAAAGTCTGATTTGAATTTCCTTTTTTGAAATGCGCTGTATATAGGCTTGTTTTCCTGCTATTTCATTGACCTGGATGAGTGAGTATTAAAAGTGTCGAGGAGATATAGGATGGCGTTATTTCAGTAACACATGTTTTAACAATTGGAGAATACTGACACGAACACAAGGCGTTGTTATCTATGATGTTTAAGGTGTTCCTGATGTCCTTAGAACAGAGGAGATATGTAGTATAATATATCTGGTATTAGCAAGTGATATATCTGAGTCATTTATGCAATAATAATTGGAGGAGAATGATGCCAGGGTTGTCCTCTTTGCTTTAGACAGTATTACAATGACAGCATCTGCATTTGAGACAGACAGATAGAAAGAGAAAAAATAGAAAAGCAGAAATTGACCCAATGACCTTGGCGAGGTCCAGTCATCGTAACCGGAAAACAGTGTTACAGAATGTGACCAGATATATTTGTACTATTAATTTCTTAATTAAAAATAATCTTTCTAAAACGTCAACGCATCTGATTACTTTTGAGAATACAGTCTACATAACGTTATATGATGTTTTATTTTTCTTTTATTTATTTGTATTTGTGAATACAGTGTGTGAATATCTATGGGGAGGGGTGAGTCTTATTGCTCATAGTGCTAAAAATCTCTAATGCCTTATTACTCAGAGTTCTATAGGGTCATTTTGGACAGCTTCCTTGTATCAAGTTGCGTTTTTATGAAATGTAAAGAACTTTGACCATTCAACGAATTTACGTGGTTTCAATAATTCAATAAATTTTCAATATGGTACTCTTTTCTGTCCTTTAAATTAGAGGAGCGTGACACGGTAAGGACTCGATCAACAATCTCGAAAATGCCATTTATAAAAGCTCTCTGAGCTTATCAAGTATTTTGAATACGTACCAAACAAGAAACGCTGCAACAAGAGTGATGACAGAGTAAATGCTTTACATATAACAAACTACACAAACATAGCAGTTTCATAGCATGAATGGAATACTTAAAAAGGTCTTTTAAGAACGCGAATAATTAAGCGTGTCACTGCTCAGCATAATTAAAAAAGAAAGACAGATTGATTTTATAAAAAGGTGGAAACATAAGTTAATGAGACAAGATACGATAAAAGAATGCAATCAATCTTTGCAACACCATCTTTATGAACAGTATCACTGACACCTTAATCGTTCATCTTCATTAATTTAATCGTTTAGAGTTTATTCTCATCCATGGCTTTTGGGTAGATATGCCCTCAACTTTTATATATAGCATATAAATGCATATCAATTTTATTTTATTTAACATATTAAAAGAAAGACAAACCAATTAATATTCTAAAAGCTATCATAAGTATATATGAAAATATCAAATACAAATAAGATTAAATTATGAACTATCATGTACGCGAGAGATAAACTAAGGAGTCCAACAAGGATGTCCTTTTTCAGCAACTCTTTTTAATATTTATCTAAATAAAATAATAATAAAATGGAATAAAATTCCCATCGACGGATTAAACTTCCTCCCACTGTAAACTTAAACACTCTACGTTTTGATGATGATCAAATAATAATTACAAATTTTGAAGATCATTTACAGAAAGGTATTTTAAATTTAAATAAGATAGCCAAAGATTATGGAATGATAATATCTAAAGAAACATCAAGATGGCCTTTAAAGGACAAGATCCAGTAAGAACTAAAATAGTAATAGATAACAAGATTTTAGAACAGGTGAATTCATTTAGCCACCTAGGATGTATGATTACATATGAAAATGAAAAAATATAAACCTAAAAAATGTGAAATGTTTAAAAATAACAAGTGTAATTGACTCTATATTTAAACCTAATTTAGTTCAAAAACAAACTATATTAAAAGTATAAAATACATTATCCCTACCGGTCGTATTGTGTGGACGTGAAATATGGATAATAAAACAAAAATATAAACAAAGATTAATGACAGTCGAAATGAAGTTTATGAGAAAAACTGAAAAGTATACTCTATTCGATCACAAAAGAAATGAAGAAATTATGAAAAAACTAAATCAGAAATCAGTAATACAAAAAAAAATAAGAAATATAAACATAAATGGATGGAACACGTTCAAAAAATGAAAATAGAAAGATTACCAAAACAAGCCTTAAATTACAAATTAGGGAAATGAAACCCAGGACGTCCTCTAAAGAGATTCAACGATGACTTCCGAGGCCGGAACAGGCCACTCTATGCCTAAATCAATGAGAAGTATGATGATGATGATGATGTACATCAATTAAAAGATTGATTATTGTCTAATCAGAATTATTATTCAAAAATAAACTTCTTATTCTATTGATCTATTGTTCAACTGCTGATCAAAGGGTAAAACTAAAGCTTGTTTAAATACAATGAATAAGAGTTAAATTATATTCATTCTATTGATTACAGTTTCAATATTAATAATACACAAACCGGTCATTGAATTCGAAACTTATTTATCGATAGTTTCCGTGTAGGCATGCTACTGCTAGTACCGATCTTCTTCAATTCCCTGCGCATACTTCGGTGAGATATGGATCGGGAACAGTCTTCATTAAATACTTCTGTGAAATGCTGCACACAGAAAGTTCTGTTTGTCTTTATAAGCCGTCTCAGACCACCACAGTCACGCCTCTTAGATAAGCACTATGAGTTATTTTTCTACTGATTAAACATCCCGGATATCTCACCTTTTGAGAAACTCGTCAGCTTTACTGTTGCTCCAGCCAGACGGGCACCCACAATAAACCATTCTTGAACTCCGAAAGAGTCTTTCTTTTTCCCATAGCGATCGACATGATTGACGATTACTGACCATCAGCATTCTTAAATAGTTGTCTAGGTCACGTGGCACCGCATGTGACCAAGTGTTTTGCATATACGCTATGTACATCTGCATAAAGGTTTCTAATTTAGTGGCCAGTAGGCGTACATTGATAATAGAATATAATATCTGTAAAATGTTATCAAACTAAATGCTACCCAAAGTAACATTAGTATAAACTCACACTTTAAGTATAAAAATGAAGCTATACTTATTTAAGTTAAGAGATATTACATCCCATATTGTTTCATAGCCGAATAAGAAACTCAAAGAGTTTCATACCGAATATAGTAAATATATAAAGTTCGGCGAGTCCAAGCGTAAGCAAATACCTGGATAGTGTTACAACTGACCCTTTAGGGAGTGCAACATTGAGGCAACTCATGGCAAGGGTGTGGAGCAAGCTGAAGCTATACAACTATTAGAGGATGGCTTCGTTCGCTAACTTTTGTGTATAGTATAGAATGCAATACTGAATTTTTTTTGATTGCCTCTGCACCTTATATATATAGGTACAGCGTAATGTTTGTTTCTGGTTGATAACTATGCAACATTTACTTTTGCTAACAGTGGTTAGTAGAGCCATTTCTGTGAGGATGTGACCAATAGGGATACACAGTGGCATAATCGGGATCCTGCTTGAGAAAGAAGCAAAAGAATCAAGCAGACTCTATCTTGCTACTAATCACACTACTATCACGCAGAAAACATTACTTCAAGCTAGTCAGTTTTTCCAAGGTGACGTAATGACGCGAATCCACGCCTACCTGAGTTAACCAATGAGAGATAATGATAATAATTTAAAGTTCGCATCGTCCTTCTCGACTCATTAGGGACGCTTGTGTAGATAGAAGATGACTAGCTCTCGAAGTGAGTCGTAATTCGATTACTCTTTGTGCCATCTAATTTCGGCTGCCAGGTGGTAATTTACGGCAGTACTGCATCGTGAAAGTGAGGTGATAAGAAGCGGTTTTCATTGCCGTCCAGGAAAAGGTCAACGTCTGTTGGCATCACGCTTATCTGTAGCTTATCAGGTGAAGTGCTTTACTCACTATCTGTAGCACGGTCAACTGGACATGTTTGTGCTAGAAGGCCAGAAGACAGAGGTAGATGCGGGGGGGGGGGGTAAGAAGAGAAACAAGAGAATGAGAACTCTTTATCATCTAATAAACATGACAGTGGAATGTCAACTTTCCTGCAAACCTTCCTTTACCGTTCTTCTAAGGATGAAAACAATGTGGAATGTTCAACCAAGGATCTGTAGAAAAAGCGCCGTCTCGAATATTAAAAGTACGTTTCGGAATGACCTAGCATACTGATGCGTTAAGCGAAGATTCATGCTCTTACACGAATCTTATTCTCCGTTTATAGACGTGGTATGATTCGTCAAGCTCTCTTTACAGAATTCAATAATTCATCAGAATTCATCAGATTCCTTAATATTAATATTTAATATCAATCCCAACACACAATTGGTTGTAAAATATGTCTGTTAATATACTTTTTGAACTATCGAAAAATCAAAATCCTTGGTAAAAATGGTATGAAAAGTGTTCCAAAGAATCGAGATAAACTTAATGAAGGAAGATGATGGTGAATTGGTTTAAAGGAAAGTGGAGGAATGCTGGTGTTCAATTCGATAAACGGTGCACCCTCATGAAAATGCCTAAAGCCAAAACAGAATGTTTGTGAGAAATTGAATGGAGAGGGAGAAAGGTCGTCAGTTAACCCGATTTCATCTTGTGGACTGCATCAAGCATGCTTAGAGATTTGAGGGACAGACACCAGAATTGGGTGATCGTTGGATAACCATGGACAGCATATTGCATGTAAATGTTGAGGGAATGCGAAAGATGCACATTGTCATTCCAGCAAAATTATTTCAGCTAATTCGGTCACAGCAAATACTTCCAAAAGAGAATGTGACAATGATCTAACCGTCAGAAAGAAAAGTAGAAATCGAGGAGGTCGTCCATTTTAGGTGGAAGTATCTGAGGAATTGGTGTTCCTTATATAAAAGGGAAAAAAAACGAAATCTTTGACAAGATTACATCTGAGTCTGAGAAAGAGCTGGCGTCTGGATGAAGTATTAAATAAAACAAGGTCAAAGTGTTGAAAACGTGTGATAATTACTGTTATTCTGATAGATAGGTTGATGATTTGAGTTAGGCCATTGCTAATAGCAATACTTCATCATTTCTTCTTGGTTGACTAATGGAAGAATGGAATGAATATTAAAATCACAAAAAAAAAAGATGACTTCATTGTTCGGTTAGTTGATCTTGCAGAATTGATGTTCTAGACATTATTAAAAACTACTATTTCAAAATAGATCTGCCTATAGAGAGACATAACAAGTAAAGAAATGATCTTAGATAAACAGCAAAAAGGTGGGTTTCAAAATAGCATTCTTGTATAGTTACAGCAATAATTTTACATATATTTTAACACACACACACACACACACACCTTTTTTTATTAAAGATATACGCTTTATAAACTCAAAGTATAATTTTGAAAAACAAAATGCACAAACTCAACCTATTTAACTTGTTCCGATCAGGTTTTTTTCAAACATTGAAAATGATTATGGGTTCAAATCCCTTAAGAACGGAATTTGAAATTTCAAATTTTCCAGTACGATCACAGTACCGTTGTAATAGCACTCAAACACAAGATTTGCCTCCTTGCATCATTCTTCTCCTCCAACTGTTGCACTGATCAAGGGAAAGTTATACTCTCCAACAGTAGCAAGAACTGTAGATCACGTGTCTTCTCTAGCCTTTCGTTAGAAACACTTCAGAAGAATCTTTAACAGCTTAGATACCAATAACAATGTGTTCTGTTCCTGATGGCATCCTCTCCCCTCCTCAAAAAAAATGTACTTAAACTTGTGTTCATTAAATAATACTCATCCTGTATTATTCATGATCTTTCACACTTGTCTGGCATCTACTCTTCCGCATGGAGACAAGCCTATATCGGACAAGTGCCAAAGAAAGAAAACAAACGCCAGCAATCCAACTATCGTCCCATTACTTTTACCTCGGTTTATCAAAAATGGTGGATAGAATCATCAATAATCAACTCTTTTGCCACTCAGAATCCCACCGGTCAATTCATCACCAATAGGGATTTCGCCACTCTCAGTTCAAAATAGATCCCCTTGCCAGCATCACTCATCTATGGGCCGAAGTTTGGAAAGTTTTACTTAAGTTAATTTAAACGCTTCTGTACGCTCTAGATATTTCCAAGGCTTTTATTCAGGTCTTTCTGGAACAAAGGCTTACTTACCATATTACAATACCGTATACCTTCCATCCTTTGGAACTGGATTACCAATTTGTACTCTGTCATGATGGATGGCTTCCTTTCTTCAAATTTCTCCACCGTGGTCAGACTATCCCAGAGCTTTGTACTTATAACCACACTCTTTCTAGTAGTCATACATGCCTTTAACTTCAAATTCTGTCCAGTTTTTCTCATGACATTACACTCCATCTTTGCATTCAACAAATCTTATAGTGCCCATATATCCCAAGCTATACGATCAGTGTATTAAGCACTGATTTTCTAGCTGTATTTCAATGGGGTAAGGAAAAGCTTGTCAACTTTTCCGCAAGAAGAGGAAATTCATCTTTCTCACCTATCAAAATACGAAAATCTTCACGTAGCATCATATCTACGTGGTTTGACTTGTACTTCTATATTCTCCTAACATGAGCACATCCATAGTCTCCTCTCTATCAAAAAATACTAGGTGCCATTTTCCACTCAAGAGCATAAAAATTAGTGCTCCCCTATATATATATAGGGGGGGGGGGGAGCATGACTTTCCAAAAGCGTGCAGGTCTGCAATTCATGTCTTTCTTTCTGGATTTTCTAATATACAACCGACTCGAACCCTTGCCTTGTGTAATGTTCCTAGACATGCTGAGATATCTACAGATCCTGCACCTGCTCCTTTCAGTGACTGTGGAATACCTTACAGACAGCATGGCTATAGATCCGTGCTCTGACGTTATTAGACATCTAGTGGAATTTAACGCCATGGCAGATACAGACATTATTCTGTGAAAGCAACTTAGTACGATTACGCAGGTGGTCATAAATCACTTTATGTCAGTATATATCAACACGTTAACAAGTAATTTATACACATATATCTGACGATTAACAGTATTTATAAATACCTTTTCTGACACTCCCTATACAAAAAATCGGTTCAGTAAACTATAACTATATATCCACACCATTCAATTGTATTTTATAGCATTCCCGTTTACAAATGTAAAGTGAATGGTTCAGTTGGTAACCATTCACTTTACATTTGTGAACGAGATTCGAGTCCATGTCTTTCTAGCCAAAGGACATAGACTCGAATCTCGTTCGGTCTAGGATATGGAGAAAGTTGATGACAGTCTTTTAACTGGAGGTAACTTACAAGGTCTGATATAATGACGGCAACATTTTTCCTCCCAAAGGTAAAAACACTTGGATAATGCACCTAATTAATAAACATAATACACTTTCCTCAGAGGCCTAGTTGCTAACTAAACTAAACGAAACAGCGGATGACATGTGGTTTAGTCATCATCATCAAATTCCTGACATGAAATATCTATCATATCATATGACTATCATAAATATGACTATCATATCCTGTACGCCCCTTGAGAGGTGTACAGGATATGATAGTACTACATGAAAACTTTATGTCATTACTAACTTCCTATCTACAATTTTTGTTTAGTCTACTCTCTTCAGGAATGAAAGCTAATTCTGTGGGTTTCTAATAGAACCATAATATTAATTATAATTACTATAGATTTTTAAAATTCCGAAATCTTTAAAATAAAAAAATATTCGGCTCGTTTGTGCTTTGAGTTCGGCTGAACGATTTCTTTTGCGAAAATAAAACCGTCGTATGTCACTTCAACCGAACGAAATCTTCCACATAAAGCGGAGGGGGGGGGGGGGTCATGACTTTTCATTAAACCAAAAGAGTGCAGGTCTGCAATTCATCTCTTTCTTTCTGGATTTTCTAATCTTATGCATTAAGGAATAATTATTCCAAGCGATAATACAAAGAGAAGATAAATGTCATTCTTAGGAACAGAACGTTGCATAAAGATATTACAAAACTGACTGAAAGTTATCACTTGACGAGTTTTTTTTTTTATTTAGTAGTGGCCTGACAATGACTGATGATGATGCACTACTAAAGAGATAGGTAATTAGCTGTCCGCTAAGTGAGGATATTTTACTTTTAGATTAGTGTCTAAACTGTAAACAGGCACTTCAAAATCGGATTTCTAGCAAAAGCCGATTAAAACGATTGGGTCTTTCCTGTTTCAGTTGCAAGTTTCTGAAAATTGTGAAAATGGTCAACTTGCATGAATCGGTTGAAGGAATTTTATTTGCTATACTTGAGTATTTTTAAATGGAAAATTCTTATTCATTAATTATGTGTCTGTTTATATTTATTAATATTCAATACGTTTACATTATTCATCGACGCGCATTAGATAGTTATATGATTACTGAATCTGTCTTCGATTTAAGAGTTCCTGAGGGATCTTTCATTCATTGTGTTCAATCGCTTAACAAGTGGAAGATACTCTGACAGCTCAAATTAATAGTCAACACAAAAGTTATACATATTGGATAAGCATTTGTGTTCTATTCCTCGGGCGATGTCATCATTTTACTGGATGCATAAGGATTTATTCTTATTATTGTTACTTAATACCTCCAAAGCGACCAATGACTCTTCACTCGGCTCCCAACATTTTTACAGCCTCCCGTTATAGACGATAACAGTTGTTTTACAATTTACATAAACTCATTTTATCTTTTAGTAATACACATTCACTTTCGATTCTGGATAGCGACACCTACCAAAAAAATCTCAGTTTTTTACCTTTCGACTTTGACAAGTGAAGTCCAATATTTTTGGGCAAAACATTTTACTCTAATGACACGATCAATTATTTTCATATCCGCAATCCATCCAGCGTTATAGTATAACAGCACAAATCAAAATTTTATATGAACTAATGTTAAAAATAAACTTCTCAAGGGAATTTGCTGTATAAGTTCGGATGAAAATGTGTTCTTGCCGACAATAAACCTTTTCCTTTTTTTATTATTCATTATTTGTCCGCGCAGTTAGCTTAGTGGTTACGCACTTCGTAACCATGTGCCTGCGGAAGGAGTGTCCTAGGTTCGATTCCCGTTGGTGACGTGAGGAGTTTGAGGATTTTCTTCAGCCATAGCCAAGTTAGCCGGTCTTGGGCGTGGACAGCAGGGCTTTTCCCCCAGTTTTTCCTAGGGTTTTTCCTTCCGCAAAGAAGGCAAACTGTCCCCGTGAACGCACGTTTACAGACATGAGATGCCACCGGGAGTATGGAGCAACCAACCTATTTGGCGGGATTATCGGTTACGGAAGCTTACTCGATAAAATGCGTAGGCCTGCGCGAAAGCGTAACATACGATGACGATTTATTATTATTATTTACGATTTATTATTATTATTTACGATTTATTCTCTTGATTCTACTGATTGTTTATTCAGTTTGAAAATATCAAAAATTAAAGAGGAACAATGGATTAAAAATATGAATGGCGTTGAATGGTGGCGAATTTTTAAAAACCAAAATAATTGAAATTAAATCACTCATCAAATCTGAAAATAGTCCTAGTTTACAGAAAAACTGATTTCTATCATGCGGAAAACACACACATAAATAAATAAATAAACATAGTAGGCAAAAAATCTATAACGTGACCAACACCATTACTTCAGGACAAGACAAATAAAAAATTACTGCCATTTCCTTTCATTAAACACTTCACTTGGCTATAGAATGACATCATAGCTTTGCAAATTTGATTTAAATAGAGGATATTATTATGACAGATACAGATTCATCTATTATTATAACGCATTTATCTACAGATACCTTTGATGATATTTTGACCCTTCAAATACCGAAATACCATTATATCATCATAATCAAATTCCTTATATTCATCCTAACATGGTGTACAACATACGCATGATAGTACCACATGATTGAACTCCTAATATTACTAGCTTCTAATCCCTAATTTCCATCCAAATGAATTTATTATTTTTCAGGTATCCCATATGGTCCGATCTAATATTTCGGTCTTCTCAGACACTACTAATTGCATCAATCCACCTAGCTCTTGGTCCCCCCCTCGGGTCTGTTTCCCGTTTTGCTAGATTATTCTCTCCTACCCAAAAAAGTCTCATCTCTCTACTCTCTGTCTTTGATCAACAGTTTTTTTTTTCCTAACCTATCTCTCATACCTTGCATCTCTCTTATCATATGACTGCATTCATATGACTCCTCACTGCACCAATTGTCTTATTCTGCTATCTATTTCTAATTGTAATTTACCATCGTCACTAAAAATCACATCTAAGTAGCTCAAGTATTTTATTTATTTTATAGGTTCTCCATTGAGAATAGAGTTGATGTTGGGAGATGTGTTTCCCAGATTCTTGCATATTTTAATATTGCTGATTTTCATGCCACACTTGTTACAGTACTTATCTAATTTAGTAAAGAATCTAATCAAATTCATGAATTTATTTAAAAGCAAAATATTATATGCATAAAGGAAATTAGAGATTTCAATATTTCCAATTTCGATATCAGGTTTGAGGCCACTTTCCTTCATAATGTGAAACAGATAGATTAGGCATAACTGTGGAAATATTATGCACCACCGCAAACCTGATTTTATATAAAACCATCTTCCAGTATGTCCTTCACTTCTAACTGCTGAAGTACAATTTAAATATTGACTATATACGCGGGTGTCCAAAAGTTAATGACGAACTACATTGTTACCTGTATATAAAAAAAATTCATAATTATAGAAAAATGTAGACATAAATTTATTGCAGCATACTAATAAATTATATTACACAAAAATGTGTTATAAATTTTATTATTATTATTATTATTATTATTATTATCATCATCAATAGACCTCCATGGAGTCAAGAGATTCATCGTGGGAGGTGTCCCATCCTCATATGCACAGCTCAGCGTTCCTCGACTTAAATGCATTCATTCACTGTCCCTAAACTCACCACACTCTCAGGCAATGCATTCGAATTACCCACCACTCTCCGTGCAAAAAATCTACTCCTTACCCCCTCCCCTTGCTCACATCCACCTTATACAGTTTCCAGGGATGGCTTTTCTCCCCCTGTCTTCAGATATTCTATTAAAAAGCTCATCCACGTTAATCTGGTAATTGCGCTTATCAACTTATACGTATCGATCATGTCTCGCCCCTTTCTTCTATCCACTAAGCTCTGTAATTTAAATTATCTCAATCTGTCCTCATATTCCACATTCTCGAGACCAGAAACCAACTTAATCAATTGCAGCCTAATCAAAGTCTCGTACAATGGAATCAAATCATCTCTACTCTACTCTACTTCTACAGTGTTCTCTGCATCATTCCTATAATCGGTTGTGTCGTCCTCACAATTTTAGAAAAATATCAACGAAATATCAAGTCTCTGTTCTCTATCCACCACAACCCTCAAATCCTCCATCTCCTCCACCTTCTCCAAAATATCCCCACAAATCCTATACTCTGCATCCCATCTTTGCTTCCCAAATTTTAAAACGGTACACATTGCAACATAACTTAAGCCAATGTCATTTACATACAAATTAAACAACAATGGCCACAAAACAGACCCCTGCATCACATTACTAGTGACTTTCCTCTTCTGGGATATCGCTCCCCTCCACACACACACACACACACACACACACACACACACACACACACACACACACACACACACACACACACACACACACACACACACACACACACACACACACACACACACAACCCGTTGATACCTATCAGACCAATCTCCAATCCAGAGCCCAACTCCATCTGTTTCAATTTAACTACTAGTTTGTCATGTAGTCTATCGAAAGCCTTTTCAAAATCTAAATATACTACCAGTAGCGCACTCAGGATTTAATCTTGGGAGAGGGGGCGAGTTGAGCAGACGATTTGAAAATACACACTACGCATCGCATATGACCTATGACTGAGAATCTGCAATGATCGCTGATTCATAAGTAGTATAGAAATAGAAGACACGACACAACATAAATAAGAAAATGAATTTTAATTAAGAAAAGATTTTTGGAAATTTTTCTAGTGTTTTTTTTTTCTTTTTCTTTGAGGAGCCAGAGGCGGTGCACCACTGTATATACCGTATCTGCATCCCCCTTGTTCAATGTATTCGTCATCTTGTTATAATAAGTAAGTAGATTTAAGTTAAGGGGATAATAAATCCCTTATTATTTTAAAGCCGGATACGAAACTCGGAGATCGAAATCTAAGTTTTATGCCGAAGAACTATCGGCGAGTCCAAGCATAAATCATCACTTGGGTAGTACAACACTGTGGCAACTCGTGTCAAAGGTGGAGCAAGATCCGTCACTATCCTTAATATTTTAAGGATAGTGACGGAGTCTCTATCCTTAAAATATTACGTCTAATCTACCCAGGCCGGTTTCGACCTTTATTGAGGTCTCATCAGTGAGTAGGTAGACCTGGAACACCAAGGTTTAAGTGAACCGAACTTACATATACACCTAATAACGAATTTCCAGACCGGTGTACCCACATATTATTATTACTACGATAAAGAGCCAAGAGGCTCGAAACGTTTTAAAAGAATAAAAGTTGAGCAGCTTTCAGGAGTGAACTGTTGACTCAAATATGCAAAAGATTATTGAGTGAAAACAAGAACCAAACCTTGATGACGCAATGGCAAAGGATTTATTGCTTTAGCCTGAGAAGAAGCATGTAGCGACGATTTCTGCACGCATAAAACGTTCGCAAACTTCATGGTGGACTCAAGAAATTAAACAGGAGATCCAGGAAAAAGCAATCTTATTTCAAATTCCTCGCAGATAAGTGATGGATGCCGTGATGCCTTATTTGCTAGAACACGGAGGAAAATGTAAGAAATATAAATATGTGTAAAAGTAGATAAACAAGAGAGGCTTTTTAGGAGATAATACATATTATGAATGTGGTAAAATGTTCAGGATTCTATAGAAAATACACGCTTAGAAATGGAGAGAATGGTACTGTAAAATATTTTTTGTCTTCGATTTTAATATCACTCCACCCACGTAAGGTTGTAAACCTATAGTATATTAGTATCACGGATAGATTAAAAATTTGTATTCTTTTTTTAAATATATTTTATTTATTTTTACATAGGTCAGAAACCTCTGCTCTAGAAAGCAATCATGGAACTTTTTTTTCAAGACACTCCTCCAATAAGAAGGCTGGCGGTCTCACACCAGAGGACGAAATTAATCTTCTACCTCAAGACAGTCGCAAATATCCACACCCATGGTGTGGTTCGAACTCACTCTCCAACTAACAAACAAGCTACGTTAACCACTCAGCTAACAAGGTCGACAGTTGCTTTGAAAGATTGTTGAATGAAGCAAGAAGTTGCAGAATAGTGGTAGAAAGCATTCGAGAAGAATGTAATACCAGGAGCAGGTAACAATACTTAAGGTGGAAAAAACCATTGCAACCTGAAATCTGAAGGTTTAATATTATCTAGGCTACGTGATATGAAAGCAGAAATGCTCAAATGAATTCTTTTCTCCAATTCTGGATGACTTGATCTGGTGTGAAAGTGGTACTACTTACCATTACGAGAATATTCTTGAAAGGGATAGATACGGCCGTTCTGGTGTCATGGTGTGGGGAGGCATTATGCTTAATGGACACACCGAGCTACAAGTGCTGGAAAAGGGACTATGACTGATGAACGATATTACACCGAAGTTCTTCAACGTCATGCTCGATTGTTCTATGGTGCTGTAGGCGAAGACTTCAATTTTATGGATGACAGTGCCACACCACATCGTACACGAGCGGTGGAGATTCTTCTGGAGCCCGAAGATATTAATCAAATCGAGAGTTCAGCACGCTCTCCAGATCTCAACCAAATAGAACACATTTGGCATGCATTGCTGCTCGAGAAAAATTCCCTCCAGAAAATAAACCTGGCCTTATCCTTGTTCTAAAGGAGCGGGCCAATTTTTCTCAAGAATTCCTGAATCACTTGGTGCTAAGCACGGCGGCACGACGTTGTGAGCTGAAATGTCCCTCCGCATAGTTTTCTCTAAGTACCATACATTAATTCCTTAAGGAGGTGAAAAGACTAAGGCTTCGAATTATAGGTCAGTCTCATTTTCTGGAGTTGTGGTCAAGGTGTTGGAGAAACTAGTGAGGACAAAGATTCAGAACTGGGTGGAGAGTAGTAGAATTCTCTTTAATGGACAGCATAGGTTTGCTAAAGGAAGATCGTGTTTTAGCAATCTGCTTATTTCGATAAAGAGCCAAGAGGCTATTGATTCATATAATATTCATATTCGTATTCATTGAATGTGAATATGAATATGAATATCTTAAATATTGAACATTGAATATAATATACATATTCATTGAATATGAATATTCATATTTTTTCAATATGATAATCATTTGTATCCCGCTTAAAATTAAGTGATGATTACTTCTCCATTCAAATCCCTTGTATACCTTGTCCTGAACCGATGTGATGATATCACTATTAATAAAATACAGTCAATAAAACTATTACTGTTTCTTGTGTCCTCTCCTTTATGCACATCTTTTGTTGGAAATGGTAGTAGCAGTCATAATTCCACATCTATAGAAAATCCAGCAGCAACGCAATATTACCATTCCATCAAATATTTCCAAAACATTTCTCTCTGTCACTCATTTGCTATTCTGCTGTCAAGATTTCCAACAAGCATTAGCTTTTTCGTTATGATATTCTTTCTAATAACTTTCTAATGACTTGAAAAATTCCTCATTTCTTCTTACTAGAAATCTGTGGAACTACGGGTCTGGATAATTCTCAATGTAATGTACAATTTCCCAATTTGAAAATTTCTCTAATCATTCCAACTTAAAATTGCTTGGCTTGCAATTTAAGAAATTAACTTCATTTTTAGTGTTGAATACTTCGTTACTATTTCCTTTTCTGATCAAACTGCTCTAATATAGCATCTTATATTTATGATTTAGTGGTATCTCACCTGTTCCAGTCTTTTTCTACACTACTTATGTTGACTTGATACTTTTCACATTGAGAGTGCCTATTTCACATCTCGGTTTGTTGAAGTAGTTGTCTTTTCATTGACAACTGGCTTCATCCGGCATAATGTTTTGCACCGCCATATTGTTTATGTTTTAAGCCAATATAGAATGCAGTTTGTTCGACTAATCTCCAAATTCTTGGCCACCACTCATATCCACATATCTAGGTGAATACGTAAGAGCCACGAGAAGGTGAGAATTGAACACTCTTGATCAGAAACCCTGTTCAGTTCTCCGCATTATTTATAGGTTATGTAAAAGTCTCCTTCCAATTATCTCGTTTTGATCCTTCCTTAAAGAACTTCTAACATTCATAACACAATCATAAATTTAACTTAAAATTAAATCAATAAGCGGGAAAAGAAGTAATGATAAAAATATAAAGTATTCGCCTAAAACAGTGTGATTTCTGTTGCAGCTGTATCAGAAATTTGTATTTTATTACAAACTGTTTGTCTAATTATTTCTCTGTTTAGAATTTGTTTAACAGAATTCTAATAATATAGACATTTATAATTGCAGGCAGTGAAGATTAATCTCAAAACAGAGTGTAAGTGTCACGGAGTGTCTGGTTCTTGTACAATGAAAACTTGCTGGAAAACTCTTCCTAGCTTTACTCAGATCGGTGACTATCTCATGAAGCATTATCACAAAGCTAAAATGGTAATTCCGCACTGGGGTAGGCGTCCTCCTTCATCACGTCCTCTCTATCTGAAACTCCGCAAGTCCAAGCGTCCTCATAGGAAACCTAGGCCGAAAGACCTAGTGTATCTGGAACCAGCGCCTAACTACTGTGAAATCGATTTGTCTCGAGGATCTCTGGGAACAGTAGGAAGGTTGTGCAACCGCACATCAAAGGACACTGATGGTTGCGATTTAATGTGCTGTGGACGTGGTTATAATACCCATCAGTTCACTCGAACTTGGCAGTGCAACTGTAAATTTCACTGGTGTTGTTATGTTAACTGCATCGAGTGTAGTGAAAGGACGGAAGAGTATACTTGCAAATAAATAATCCCCCTGTGATTGTTATAATAAGAAAAAAAAAGTTAAAACAGCGTGAAAAGAATAAGAGTGAAAAAAACTTTAAAACAACTAAAAATATAATATTTTAAGGTCATATTATGAAATATTTTTATAAAGAACTTCGTTTTTATGTAATTTATAAATGTATATTAAATATATAAATATATATATATATATATGTATATATATCTGCATATATCTACATATAAGAAATGATTCTTTCAGTAAGCATTAAAGCAAGAATGATCACGCTTTTCTCCAGATGATTGTTCATAGACATGAATTATCTAGCAGCCCAACCCAATGCCACGCAGCGGCGGTCCGCGTTCTCCTATAACATTGCATTACTACTACTACTACTAATAATAATAATAATATTGGGGGGGGGGTATTACTTCATTTATTAAAGGTATTTGGGTTACAGACATAAAAATGACCGAATGGTGCATAAATTGGAAAATGCAGCAACATCTACATAGTAGACATTTAAAAATGGAATATAACACTTCTGGTCTATAATCATGCAAGTGATGTTGGAACAAATAGCTTATTGACCATTGATATAGAGGATTTCTATCTCAAACAGTAATTCAGCATTTGGTGGAATCCCCCAAGCTGGAAACCCTTGTCTTCCATAACCCTTTTCAGGATGAATTGTCAGTCGAGCGATTTCACCTTTTTGCATGGTCATGCAACCTTCATCCCAACCTGAAATCACTTTTCCCAAACCCACTTGAAATGTAAAAGGCTGCTGACCAGGATCTTTGGTGCTCCAGAATTTTCTAGGTAGATTGGTCGTGCATCCTGTGCAATTTACAGTAATCGCATCGCCTGGGTTTGGCCTATTACCCCAACCAGGTTTCAAAAGTTCTTTGATAACGCCAGCACTAACTTGCATGACACAGGCCATTTTCCCTCCTTGTGTAATAATAATAATAAATTATTATTATTATTATTATTATTATATAACCTGCAGGAAATGCTTAGGAATCTTCACTTTACATGTTCCGGAATTTCAGAAACAACATGCCAACGCAAATCCAATGCCAAAAGAGACGAATTGAAGTGCATATACTGCAGAGACAACAAAGAAACGCTGCCACCCACGGCGCAACCGATTACAACGGAGGCAGAATCGGACGATGAACTGAACAGATAAAAAAATACCGCTGAGTCTTATAATTTGAATTCCGTACATTTATTACTAGAAAAAGGTTTAGAGAATATAGAAGCCAGCTTAGTAGATCTTGTCCAAGAACTCTTTGATAAACAGAATAAACAAATAATCAAAAAAAAAAAATAGCGAATACGAAGAGTTAGTTAAATATAATAACTCAACAGTCGAAGAATTCTTACAAACGGTAAAAGATATTAAAATCAGCATTAACGTACTAACTGACGGGAAACACAAATTGATGAAAGACACATCCGAACGCCGTCAAGAACTTAATTCCCTAAAACTACAATACGAACTTTTAAATCAACAACAACATAAAAGAGATCTTGTCATAAACGGTCTCCCGAAAACTGCATCCACAGAAAATCCCAGAGATGTAGTTGTAAAGTTAGGCCATGCAATTGACATCCCCCTACAGCATAATGATATTCAGACCATAAATCGGATTCCCAGAAGAACAAAAATCAAGGCTTGCCACGACCCGCACCAGTCATAGTTCGTCTGACAAGCAAGTCCACAAGAGACAATCTCATAAAAGCCAGCAGACTGAAAAAACCAGTAGTCAAGGATTTAAATGCAATGGAAGACAATACGATAATCTTTCTCTCTGAGTATTTAACACCATTCAATCAGAATCTGCTGTACCAAGCAAGAAAAGCAAAAACAGAAAAAAAATATCAATTGTTGTGAATCAAAGACGACAAGATATTCTTGGGAAAGTCACAAACTTCAAAGTCTATACAAATAAAAAACTCAGAAGACATAGATAGGCTGCCAGAGTGAAACAAAAGACTCCAAATTAGTTCAAAAAGAAGACCTCAACACAACAAAAATGAATGTGAACCATCAGGTAGATATAATCACACTAGAATACACCAGTAATTGTACTTTTGACTCACTTGATGCATGGAAACAACACACAGTACAAGCGAGAGGACTCTCAATCTTGCATATTAACATCAGAAGCATCCAAAAACATTGGTTATTGTTACAGGCTTATCTGAGGCATTACACCGGTGTTATTGATATATTGGTGCTAACAGAAGTATCCATAACTAATGACGAAGCGACTGCTTTTCAAATTCCAGGCTTCCAACAACATAGATCATACCGTCAAACAAAAAGAGGGAGTGGAATATTAATATTTATCGAACATAAATTAATAGCAAAAGAAACTATCAGTTTGAGCATGCTGAAACCCTTTGCATTGAAATCACTAATACCACCAATAGACAGCATCCCATAATACTAAATGCTATTTACAGGCCATCAAACTTAAACATGATAAAATTTTTGCACGAACTCAATTGCTGGCTTTCACGCCCAGAAATATGCTCAACAGAATAATATAATGATAATCGGCGACATAAACATAAATATTGCAAACAAAAACCAGAACAACACTGTACAATACCTAGACACGCTACCCATGTATAACCTAATACCAACAATAACATCATGTACTAGAGAAGGAATATTCCGAAATACTATCACTGATTCCTGCCTAGATCATATAAACATCTGAGCCGCCAAACAGTTACACTGCATCAGTCATAAAGTGCAAAGTAGCAGATCATTACTTCATGGCTCTAAGCCTGCACACTAAGACAATATTCATGCAATGCCCCACAGATGAAAAGCAACACAAAACAATAATATACGAAGAAATAGTCAACCACGAAATAAGAAAAACCGACTGGGAACACATGGCATCAGATTCAGCAGATATCTTATACAACAACATCAAACTCACACTGGAGGAAATATATAAGAAAGCTGTAAAGAAAGTCACAATTCGTTCAAGACCCAAAATCCTTGGATAACACAAAAACTTAATCCTAGAAATACACAGAAAGGACGCTCTATGGAAAGAATTAAAGCGATATCCAAATAACACAGGTTTAAAAATTTAATATAAGATAACAAGGAATCGCCTTACAACATAAATAAGAAATGCAAAAAGAAACTACTACAGAGATAAATTAACCTCTGCACAAAACAACATGAAACAAACCTGGCATCTGATCAACGAGATGCTAGATTGTTCTCCCAACACCACCGCCTCTGAAACCTGTGTGTGTGTGTGTGTGTGTGCGTGCGTGCGTGCGTGCGTGAATTTCTCGATCAACGGCTGCAGTGGAAATCAAACCTATTAAAGATAGGTTTGATTTCGTAACTTCCCAACACAGCAAAGAAACCAATAAATAATAACTAACTGGTGTCATCCTCAGATAAGCTTACAAATAAACTTCGGGGATGAAAGCTGAAAAATTACATCTCATCCAAGATTTAAAAATAAAAACAAAAATTATTATTATTATGAGACAGGATGAAACACTCGAGTTTACATAATTAGTAGTCTATCAATATAGTGCGTTAACTCTCTTCATCCTTAAGACTTAAATTTAAAATTATTTCGAAAAACTACAGAATGGAGATCTCAAATCTGGGCGACCATATCCAGTCAGAAAATATAAATGTCAAGGTCTTTGACTCTTTGAAGAAGTGGACAGACAACACGTCTACAAATACCGACTTCACCATCATACACACAAACATAAAAAGTGTAAAGAGACACTGTCTTACATTGATAATACTGCTCAACTACACCTTGACAAATATAGACGTACTAATCCTGACTGAAGTTGCAATAAATGACACAGAGGCTTATGCATACAACATTAATAACTACCAGTCCTACACTTTATGTAGACCAAACAAAACAGGAGGTGACATCATGGAATTTATCAAAGAAAAATACAGCGTGACGAAAAACAAACTCGTTCCGAACATGTGGAAACACTAATTTTGGAAATCACAAATAACGACAAACGTAGTGTCAGATACACGATAAACATAATGTACAGATCCCCTCAGATAAAAAAACCACTCAGCTTTCTGCACGAATTAGAAGCATGGCTATGTGGCATTAAACCCCGTACTACACATTAATAGGAGACATTAACATAAATACTCTTGACCATGCTTCTTCAACCACTAACATGTACCTTGATATACTACTGTAAGTTAGTACAACATAAACCCTACCATAAACTCTTCCCAACAAGATTATTATTATTATTATTATTATTATTATTATTATTATTATTATTATTATTATTATTATTATTGTTATTATTATTATTATTATATTCAATTAACATAGTTCACAGTCAAAGAGTAATATTGAAATGAATAATGAAATTTTTACTAGCAAATGAGTCCAATTAGGGCCTTATCGAAATCCTAGTCGAATATCCAGGAATCGACGATATCTAGTTGATTCCTAGGAATCGACTAGATATCGTCGTAAAATGTGAGATGTCCCTAATAGTACAGTTTTCTGGAATTGAGATGGTATTATATTTGGGAGACTCAACTTTTCCAGATGTTTCATCAATATTCTTGGTATTTCTCCTAGCTCTCCTGTGACAATTGGAATTATTGCTTTCTTGCTACAAAGTCATGAATCTGCAGATCCCTCCTTAAACTTGGTCAGTTTTTCTTGTGCGCTCTTTCTTCTACTCTACTATCACATGGTATTAATAATCTCCTGGTATAAACATTAATAAACCCTACATCTTGTTGTTCGATTCCAGTGATATCTGGCATATTATGTTCAAGATGTCTATCCGTCTGAATTTCAAAATCTCATAATAACTTGCCATTTTCATTTTCAATAACTTTTTCAAACCGCGTATTCCCAAGGTATTTTAAAAGTTGGGAAACCATATTTCCTGCACAAGCTCCAGTGTACAGCTTTTGCTACTCGATCATGCCTTTGTTTATAGTCTATATGGGCAATATTGCTGCAAGCTCAGTAGGGTCAGTGGCCTTTCACGGCCAAGTAACTTAGTGTTATAAATATCTAAAGTAATAAAAAATGGTTAGTCCTATCAACATAGGCTTCTCAATTAAGTTTATGTCTCCGGTTTGCTTTTTGCAGGATGAAAAACGAACGTTTCTGAGAGAGCAATTGGAATAAATTGAGTAAATCTGTGAGAGAAGGGGGATGAATAAATCAGATTGCCCTCTTCTGGCACCATCAAGCATTCCTTTTTGGTACACCACTCCAACTTTAGGTGTGAAGTAATATCTATTGAGCCGAGACTGATTCTGCCAGGAAAGGCTACAAGCAAATCAGCATAAAAAGAGATGATCATGTTTTGGCATTATGAAAAGTACTGAGCAGGGAAAGAGTGAACTTGAAACTTCAAATGATTGTGCACTACAAGGTTTCTCAAATGAAGAAGAGTACTGCTCAACAATAGTTATGAATATGATTTGAGGCCACTGAGAGAAGGACTTTTATGCACTTGAGGAAGAGAGTTGGTGAAAGAAGGGACCTCTGGTATACTTCAGCATTGGAAAGGAACCTAAAGAGAGGAACTCGTTACTGTGATGTGCAAAAGCAGAAGCTGGAGACTCACATTGCACATGCTAGAAGGCAGATGGAAATTCGCTCAATTGGCCTCTGTACTACACCTGTTCAAATGCCCTAGAAATGTCAAGACAGACCACGTGGAGTTTCCCAAATATTTCCATATTTTTTGTCCAAAGGCGGACAGTTAGGACTAGGAAGTCGGCTTTCGAATTTGAGTGGTGAAATACATACTGGCAATCACTAATTAGCTGTTAATCATCAAGATGGCGAAGAGTTGCCTGTTGATAGCCTTCTGCATGGTTTTCGAAAGAATTTTACGTGAGAGCAATTAAACGATAGTTCATTGGCTGACCAATTTTTTGAAATGGGCGAACTAAGGCATGTTTTCATGATATAATGTAGCTTCTAGCACTGCAGGACGGATACCATCAGAATGGGATGGTTTATTGTGGTCCAGATTATTCAAGCTTCTTCTGATTCCTTTATGCTGAAAAACACGTAAGCAATGAAAGCATAGAAAGACACCAAGTGTCCTGACAACATAACAGAATGTTCTACTGCCATTTCTACAGGAGGTGAGCTCTTTGCATTTGTGCCTTTCAGAATCGGATTTGGATTTTTTTCGTCTGTTGCAAGCTGCATTGTAGGCTGATTAACAAGTTGGTTTGAAGTAACATAAATCACATGGTGAATTGTTTTTCGTGACACATTGTTCTTGAAGAGCAAGTATGGAACAGTGTCTTCATTCCAATAACGCAAAGGCCTTCATTCCAATAACGATTATTTTTATTTTTTTTTATTCGGTAGGAGTAAGTGTTTGGATTAAGAGAATAGAACCAGTAATTAGATCATAGAAAAAAGGAATAGAAGTCACGGAGTTCATCTCATTCGGTCCCATTGTGATGCCAAAGAACGCCAGACTGAGAGAGGCTGAATGAAGGGTGTTATTCATGTTAAAGGATAGTTGGATAAGGTCTGAGTTACCAAGAGCAAAACTATCTACAGTGGATTTGGAATGATAATACTCGTAAATGGTCAAGCCGGTCACCAAGATGGCGAGGAGTATCTAGTATTCTGGTGTGTAGATGGACCATTTCTGCTTTCTGTTAGTTCACTGCTAAGAGTAAATACCTCGACATTCCAACCAGAATGATAAGTGGAAATGAAGTGAAGCTAGTTTCAGTTGTGAAGGTTTGAAATCGCAAAGAAGATGGACTAGCTGTAGGTATTTGTACTGAGCAAATTAAGCGTTTGAGACAGATATTCAAAAGGTCAGAATAGTTATCAAAATTGTGTGCAAAGTTTGGTAATGAAATTTTGAGCAAGAACAGATCACTGAGGGGGGGGGGAAGGATAGCGATCATTAGCAACCTCTTTCATGGGATGTCAGACGAAATGAATGCACACTTGTTGCACATGTGATGAAAAGGCGTGTTAAGGCAAGGTATCAGGAAAACTGAGGAAGACGGTGTTTGTTGACGTAGCCCAGCTGGTTCTGTTAGGAATTGCATCTTTTCTTTCCCGCTTATTTGCTAAACTCTTAATAGTCAATATTCCTTTAGTTTTTCCTCACCTAGTCCTGAATAATATTAACATAGTTTCCTTAATTCTGTTAATCCTTTTTCACCATTTATTTCTCTATACTCGAAACTGAGGCGACCAATTCTGAATACAGTAGTGTTATTGTATCAACGTCATCTAAAGATTAACAATAACTTCCTTATTACATTAACGAGTGCTAAGAAAAGCACCTGTCAGTGTTTTTCTCAGCATTTCAATATGTATATGCGCGTTTTATTCATTTCTTAACTCGTAACTCCTGTTCAATTGATTATAATGGAAACTCGTTCTCTTGGTAACACTGTGTTGCAGGATCAACATTCCTTTATTTTATAATTCTACTTTCTCCTCTCTTGAGATCTCATTATATTGCAGTTATATTGCTATACTTTAGAAAATGCGGTTTTGTCTTACTTACAGTAAATCCTTTGGAAAAAGCCCTCATGAGTAAGCGCCAAGGAAGCTTTCCAAAGAATCATCCTTCTCCACAATAATACAATTATGCACTGTATTATATTGCAGAAACTGCCCAGGAAACTGGAAAATGTTGACACTTTTCTTATAAAGTCGCAAAAAGATGTTTTTAACCTCTCCTCAATATGGCTTCTATTTGTTTAATTCTCCGAAACAAGAGCTCAAAGAAACATTTCCAATCGGATGCTGAGAATTAAGAAGTGAGAATGCGGTTAAATCAGCAGTCTCAGCAATTCTTCTAGAAAGACAAGTAATCATGCATTTCACCATTGGCTAAAGTGAAATACATCTCTCAATGCTCGTGGTGACATCATGCAACTTAAATCAATAGAGCTTCTGTAATTCCTCGGCGGTTTCTGTGGCACCATTCATATATTTTCAACAATAAATAATGAATAACGCATTATTTGTTGTTTTTACTAAAAATGAAAAAAAAAACCCTGTTTCATGCCATACTTTTTAAATGCCCTACGTTCTAAACATTGGTATTTATATGGGATGGTAGTTAACATCATGTTATCCATGCATATTCTCAAGCTTGCAAAGAATCGAAACATCTGAAGCCTCGTTAAATAAAACACCATTAGATATCAATGTTAAGACATATTTATATTCGTTTCTTTTGACGTTACATGTAATTGAGTTATCAGATTTATTTTCATAAACTAAAAACCAATTCATATTAGGGAAACGCATTATTTTTTCACTACACGTGATTGCTCGCGTGCTTTTTTTTCCGTCTATTACATGATATTAAATTACTTCATTTGCTGCTACAATTAAATACGACTTGTCTGTGTGGGTGGTTTTAAAAAGTTTTCTTGTTATTTGAAAACTTACTTATTTTGAACTATTTCTGTTTATTGATCGTGAGTTTTTAATATGTTCAATGACAGCAGATGGTGCGTTGACTCCTCCGCCTATCCTATCCTATCCTATCCTAAAATTTGAAAGGATGAAGAAATAAAAAAAAGTATGGTTAACAAAAGAATAAAACTGAAATATAATTGGATATTACATATGAGTTAGTGATATACAAACATTTTCCTAAGAGGAAGGTTTGTGTAATCAGATTTTCTTAAGGTGCGGGAGCCTATGAACTCTGAATTTTTGCATTAAACAAACTACCACTTGTTTTAAACTCACTTTTTCTTTACTGTTATCTATCACTGTGACATCAACTACTAATGAAAACATTAAAAAAATAACGAAATTCATTAGTGGTAGATAAATCACCAGTTTGGTATATTATATTGATCTTTCGCAAAATGAATGCATATTTCATATGGATAGGGACACTAAAAAAAAACCCATTCTCCCTTTTCCTCCTCAGCATATAGAGAAAACTCTAAGCGTGTACTAAATTTCAAAAAGAACTATTTTAAAAAAACGTTTTTTGGTTCATCTATTTATTAAGTGTCCCCCCTACGCATAAATGTTTACCTTCCATTAAAAGACAGCATTTTAAAATGTTTGTAAAGGTTCTAAAGGCAAGCACATATTTTTATATTTTATGGGATTTTAAAGGGTAATAATTAAATTGTAAACAGTATAGACTTTAAAGTTGAGGAGGGTTACATAACTGGTAAACAAACTTTGATAACCTGAAAACCGAAAATGAGTGAATCTTGATACATATGAAAAAACTGTTCATGGTTTCAAATGCTACAGAACTCCATATCGTTCTACATAATTTCTGATATACGAGAGTGATAAAACTATTCGGAGGTAAATTCATTGTCCGGTACTCAAACTACAAATAAAGAGTATTTGAATGTAAGACACAAGCCTTGATCTTAACACTCTCACAACACCAGCTTCATAGAATATAAGAATGCTGCTCTACACTACAATAATTTCATCGATAAGGAAGCCACGGCATGAGCATTGGCTAGCTCCTTATTTACTGTTACCAGTCAGTCAAGGTCTAACCTGACAGAGCCTAATTTGTAAGTCAGCGGCGTTTCTTACTGCGTTCCTTCAAATGGCCACCGCGCTTTGTCACTGTTAAATGTTCCATAAACACGTCAAATAAACTGTTACTGACCCAACCCTCTCCAAGGAACGCATTCCAAAGTAAAGCCTTGATGTTTTCATCCTCGTTATGGAGCGAAATATGACTATTCCAATCAACCTATAAAACATTTGCTTGGGAAAATAATATTCGACTTCATTTAGGATGAGGAACACTTAGCTTAGTGGAGATCCAAATGCAGAAAAACTTTATTTAGTTTTTTGCAATTTATAATCAAGGATGTATGCAAAAACGAGAATTATGAAAATTATAAATCCTTCATTGATATGTCATCTTTTAATTACACAGACCGTTTCAAAATTATATTCCTATTTCGAAAGCTTAATGTGTAAGGACTATGCATAATATACGAAATGGTTAACTTGAAAGAATGTCCCAACTCCAAAACGCATTTTGTGTTTTTCACTTGTTATCGTACCAATCACTGAAAGTAACTCAACAAAAATTGTAAAGCAAGCATGCGAAGTATTTACAAAGTGGACATTCAGTTCGAGGATGACATCCTCGAACTGAATTCCTAGAAGAGTTTTGTGTGTGGAAAGGAAATTACTGTAACTTATGTTGTATGTGATAATTCAGTCGAATATATTACGCATTTTTTTTTAGCGGAGAATGCTCGATGAAAGTGGGGACAGGGAAAAAGAGGTCACAAATCAGAGTGAAAGCAGTCAATGGTTTCAAGATTTAAGATAAGTTTAAGTTTACTGAATTTACAGTTTATGTCGTTGAATTTAAGACTTCACATGCTGTTTACTTACAGCATCTGAAGAAATTTTCGGTGTTTTTTAATTGACTTAATTAATTAAACTTTTTAATTAATTAAATTTAAAAAAATAATTTTTAATTTTTAAGTCATGTTTCAGCTTAAGAGAAGTGCATTCGTGCAAGTACAATTTAGGGGAATTCATAAACTTGGAAACACAATTCAAAATTTGACTGTTTATGTTCTGTTCAAAGGAAAAAATGAATGTGTCATTTTCCTAATGAACTTGCAATTACAACGGCTATCTATATCTGCTATAGATATGACTGATGCCAGCTTTTTTACGAGACGAAACAAATGAAGATACTCTTATCACACTTCAGGGAATGTGACGCGATCAAATTGGAACAATAACTGTTTCCTGCAAGCAGTAATGAACGAACTGAAGCGATATCAGCGAACGCCCATCAATAAGTAACAATTATTTCCGAATAATTGTTGCTCTAAAAAAAAGAAGTGAAAAGTGTGCTAGAGTGTCGATAATTAAAGTGGAAAGTACTTGACGAAAATGTAAATTTTCCCCAACAACTGTAAATTATCTGCACATTGTTGAAAGATAAAAAATAAAAACGGAAAATATCTAAAAAGGGACAATCTGAAACAAGAAGTGCAATTCGTACAGAAATGGACTACACGGCAAAATGATCACTCATTAATTTATGACATAAATTCAAACTTCAGTTGAATCTCTGAAATCCTGTAAGAGATATTCCTTAGATTATTCATTAAATTAATAAATTAAATTAAATTAAATGCTTAAATTGGATTACATTAAAAAATAAATTAAATTAATAAATTGAATTAAATTAATGCTTCATACAATTTTAAGCTGATATAAATATCAGCTTAAAATTGTATCAGCTTTATACATAACACTTTTGATAAATTTACAAGATCACAATAATAGATACAGATAGCAGTAATTTATATGTATTAAAATATGTTTAAATACACAAAATCTGGCTGACGGTGTTGTTTGTTTATAAGAAGAACATCCTTTCTTTTATCGAATTTCAGCGTTTGTTTTTCATATATTCAAAACAATAGCAACCATGAAATTTTAAAAACTTACAGTACTAACTATATCACTAATGAAAATAATTAACGGATATCAATTTGGCATTTTTTTAATTATTGTAAAACTTTCCACCATTCAAAAGACCATCATCGGTGCATTTAAAACTTACGAAGGAAAACAGAGCGGAATAAAATATTTCGACTTTAAAATTTATGTAAGTTATATCGTTAAATATTTTTATTATATCATCTTACGTTTTTATTAAACTCTCGTTTACTAATGACAGACGTGCCGTAGCTCAGTTGGTTTCCAAGAATACTTTTAGTTGAAAAGATTTGGATTAAAAATCCTTTGGAATGAGTTTTTTTTTTTTTCACACAGGCAGACAAACCAGCGAGAAGAACAAACGAAAATTTGCGCACCAAGTACTGTTTATATTTACACATAAAACTCACCTACCTGATCCTAAAATCACGGTTCCGAAAACTAAGAATACTTGGCAGGTTGTGACCCTTACAGGACTTAACGACCTGTAATTAGCACCACGGATTATTATTATTAGTATTATTATTATTATTATTATTGCTGTTGTTGTTGTTCTGTATAATGTTCCGTTTATTCCGTAAGCTTTTATATGGAGTAAACTTTGTCATATGTCTTATGATCTAAAACTTCAAATATGGATCCTTGTTAAACTGATATAAAATATCACTTTTATACCCAAGATTTCTCAACTGTTCTTGTTATATATCCAATATATTCTTGTTATATACACCCAAGATTTCTCAACTCTTTGTCTTAATGCCAAAATCTGATCCCGAAACCCTTATTTGACATAAACCCAGCTCTATTCAAAGTTTCTCTTCCACAGTTTTTCTTAGCCTCGTCAAATATGTTTGTATAAATCTAACCTGAAATACTCAGTAAGGAAATCGTTCCTCTCTATTCTTACATTGAGTTTTATTTCTATTTTTATATTGTTAACTTCCCGAGTCTGTTATTGAGTTCTAGTTTTTTCTATCCTTGCTAACAACTTCAACATGCCTCGCTGAATCTATCAATATTTCGTTTTCTTCAGATTCTACCACTGAACTTCAAATTCATTTGTTTTATCTCCAAGAATATTTGCAATTTGATTCGAGTTCACCTCTTAAAGGTGCTAGACTTTGATTCTTTTAAAAATTTTCTTACATAATTTCTTGTGTCTTCTCTTCATGTAAATTTGTGCACATATTTAGGTTGAAAATGGCGATGACTAGTTCTTCGCTTGAACAGAAATTCAGTAGGTATTTACTATCATTATGTTTTGGAGAAAAAGAACAAAACCTTTTTCCTAAGACTTTTATACATGCTTGGGATTCAATACTTATCCAGCTGTTGTGATCTCCAACAAGGACCAGCGTTTCTTTTTCTTTATGTCAAATGCCTTTTAAATGACCGACAAAAAATTCTTCCACTAATTTCTTAGTAGAACCTTCTACTGGAACATCTATAATAATAAGTCAAAATAGACAATTTGAGCATTAAATATAATACAGAAAAGTGTTTTTCCTTAATTGTTTTTAAATTCTGTATTACTGTTGTAATTTTGGAATTAAGTACATTTTATTGTCAAATGTTCATAAAAGCTACCTAGCTTCTGCTTATTGAACGGTTAACCATATCCTAACAGAACTTCTGATGCGCACTTTTATACACAGATATCGAATTGATTACGTATAATGGCACCGAATTGTATATTCTGCATAGCCATTGATTATAATGGAACTTAATGCTTTAATTTCACATTTGCTATTTGTTTCTCTCATTACCATTTTATTAGCAATAGAACGTGAAAATTCCCAAGACATGACTATTCTAAGGAGTGTAATGTGCAATAGAAAATTACGATGCATGATGCGCCTCAGATTTGTCATGTAGATCAATAGGAAGGATATTCTTATTAAATCGAACCGGTGACTTTAATTTTTGCTATAAAACAAATTTCCTGTGAAATCAATAATCTGGTCAGATATCGGTGACAGGATGAAAAAAATACAAAATTTTTAAAAAAGTATCCTCAGCAGATTTGATATTACCCGATAATATAAGTTCGAGTTTCATGGAGATGATTACATTTTCTGAAAGTCAGTACTTCACGTTAATTAGCAAATAATTTTTCTTGCCTGTTGTTTCCACACAAACATCATCTCTAGTTGGTTAAATGTGTCATTAAACAACAAATATTTTCTTTTAGTACTATTTCTAGTAAGCATTTTGATCATAATAAAAACGACGTGTTTCATATCCAGAAACTACGATAATTGTATCCTGCACTTTTTATCCTTATACGATGAGTAAGAAATTATGACATCCGTAAATATAAAATCCTCGCAACTCATTCTCACGCGCAACTATGCTAGCAGAGTCCCATGATATCAAAAGGTAATAAAATTACCTTTTGATCTCTTACTAATATTTAATACTACAGTTAGAAAAAAGAACGGGCTATGTAACCATTAAACTCCAATTCACTGCTCCTAATTAAGCATGAAGCAACTTTCATTTCCTGAGTTTTGAGGAAATAAACAGAATATATTTCTTCCTGAATATCAACCTGCAAAATCACTTACAGATTCCTGAAATTGTAAGACAAATTATGCTCTTTATAAAGATGCTGAAACCAGTTATTTATACTATCGCACTACCTACCATCTTTTACTGTGTTCCTCTGTACAAGTAAAAGATGAGAAAATATAATGCAACATTTGCTAATTCATGCAAGAACGTAATGTGTTTTAGAAAAAAAAAAAGAACAATTAAAGAAAAAAAAACACCATTAAGAGAAAAATAAGACAATTTTTTGCAATCATTCCAATTATTATTAACTTTGGATAGCCATATTGTTATTCTAAGGCCTTAGTGGATTGTTCTGCTCAGTTTAAAAATAGGAAATCTATAAGCTCCAAATTAATATGTAAAGTATTTAATTAAAAAAAACATGCAACTGACTAATCTAAAAATGAGTCTAAATTTCCGTTTTCGCTGTTGCAGAAATGCAAACTGCCGTAAAGGAACCATGATGAAAATGATAGCAGTTATGCTCAGTTTTTTAACACTAAGTGATGACACCTGTGGAGAAGATCTAGTTCCTTGGGAAGAAGGGCGAATGCATCTGACCTTTGTTTATTTTGCTTTATTCCCTCTAGAATATAAGTGTGACTTTACCGTTTGGTGATTAGTTATTCTCAAGTCAACTCTTGCAGCTGACTTCATGGAATTCATAAGCCATGTCTAAAAGTGTGTGTTCTTTGTCAGACATTCCTTTCTCTTAAAAGTTCCATCATAGAGGTGATGGCATTATCTCCTACCCTCCTCTTTATGGGTGGAGTCAACGTAACCTTAAAGGGTCGATGTACAATAAAGAATGCAGAGGGCGTGCATCTGAGGCCTCCTTCCGTACACTACCGCTGCTTCATTATTGATGATTGACCTTGTACAATATGTATATATGCATGCACCAAATTCTCGCAATATTCTCGTATGATTGAAAACGAACTTAAGCTCTTCCTGGGGTTTTGGATATTCTTTTGTATTCTTTTCGATTGGATCTCTTGGCTGCAGCTGCACTTCTATGGTAAGTCAGACTCATCATTGTAGGGCGTTTTTTGCTCAGTATGAAACAGCCTTCTTTCATTCACTTCATGGTCACGCAGCCTCACCTACAGGAGAAATTAGAAAATTTTAAACCACCATCAAATGCCCCTATTAGGATGACCAAATCTCACAAACACGATACATACAGCAACCTAAAAAGAATTTAAGTAAAATCTAATAAATCTGAACAAAATAAGTAAACAGCAGGTGATAAACTGAAAATAAAGCCATCTGTGAACGATGAATTTCAAATGCACCTTCAAAAACACTGGTTGGTGCCAAACCATCTAACTAAAGCATTTGTGCTATCTATCAACTGTTGAAATAAAGTCAGAATTCCTCAGAGGAAAATATAAAAAGAGAAATCATTTATTAATATATTAATAATATTTTAATTGGAACATTACGAAATATTCTTAGAACCTTCAGCGTAGCCTCTGTTGAAGTGGTTACTAGTTATATCATCCTCTCCAAAGTACTCTGTGGAAGGAGGTGGTTGTGCAGTAACTACTTATGTTTACTGATGATTTTTGTATATTCTTCTGTTATACGGAATGTCAATGTCAGCACCGGACTAATTTGTTTTTTCACTATTTCCTCTGAATTATACCTAATCCTTTGGTATGGTATTATAAAATATGAACTTTATTAATTGTAATAAAAAAAACTATACGAAATTAAATGAAAGCAAAGAAAAAGTGCGCATGCAGAATTAATGTAAGTTTGAGTAGGAATATATGGAAGTCAAATTTTTTTTAAAAAGCAATTAAGTTAATATATGTGGATTTTTAATGTGAATCTCGCCCACAGGAGGTTATAAACTATTGTTCTTTCCAAAAAAAATGCTACAATAGCACATTAGAAACAAAAATACTATTTCAACCTCCAAAAGAGTCAGAAGAACAAAAAAAATAAAATAAAATAAACAGGAATACAAAAGAGTTTATTCTTCCATATATACAATTTATAACAGATAAAGCAAGATTGCGTCACCAACAAAACTTAAAAGTTGCCTTCTATCCAATCAACAAAATCTCTGCACATCTGAAACCGCCTAAGCCTTCATATCCGCCACTCAAAAAGCCAGTTGTCTACAATATACTGTATATTTCAATTGTGGCCTACGCCACACTGGCAGATCTGGTGGGCTACTCCGATCGGAACACTTCGAGGACGTTCATAATGAATGAAATGAAAGCACAAATCGGGGCTGGCAGTACATACAACGGAAACAATACACCAAGCAGAATGGCAACAAACTGAAATGCTGTACATTGATTACCGTTTTTACTCTAGAGCGTTCAAAGAATCAGCTGAAATGATGAAACGTACTCTACAAAAACGTAGGTTGTAAAATCTAACTTGAAAAATCAGATCTGATGTAAAATCATTCCTCTACAAGAGATGATTTTACATCAAGTATCAGCGAGTTTACATCAAGTATGGTCTTCCTTAATCCATCATTACACACTTGCATCTACCAGTAGTATACAGCAATCCACGAACCAGCAGCCAGCATAATAGCCAATGTATGCTTTCCATTGTTTAAACGTTTTCAAGCATTTTTCACTAGAGATGTTAACTGTTATTACTTTCTTTCTAGTTTTTAGTTTTTCTTGTTATTTCCTGATGAGGTAAAACAAAGTATTTCACGAAATGAAAACCTAGTTTCTATTTGGCAGCTTTCTTTGTGGTTATATACCGAAAAAAAAAGTTCTAAAATATCTAAGCCTTAAGTTAAATAATTGGGTTGAGAACAGAAAAATACACTTTGATGACCAATTTTCTCAAAGGAAGATCATGTTTTAGCAATCTCCTTACTTATTATAATAAGGTGACAAATGCATTGGATAAGAGTGATGCACACACAGAGTGGTATACTTAGATTTTGCAAAAGCTTTTGATAAATTGCCATGACAAGCTGGTAATTAAATTGGAATAGATGTGGCTAAACAGTAGATTGGTGAGCTTAATTGGAGACTGGCTGTCTGATAGCGATATCCCAGAAGAGAAAAGTTACTAGTTCTGTAACAACTTTCCATTTTGGGTCCGGTTTCAATTCAATGTTCCGAAGTGTAGGATTTTGAAATCTGGGAAGCAAAGATGGGATGTAGAGTACACAATCGGTGGTAATATCTTGAAAGAGGTACAGGAGATGAGAGATCTGAGAGTGATTGTCTACAATGACCTAATACTTCGGGGATATTTGCTAAAATTGTGAGGACAGCACAGCGGTCTTTGAAACAGATGAAGATGTATTGGGAAAGGTCTAGACACGATTGAATAAGGTGGTTTCTGGTCTCTGGAATGTTGAGTATGAAGACAGATTGAGAAAATGCATTTTGCAGAAATTGGTGGATAGAAGGAAGAGGGAGACATGATCGAGACGTATAAGTTGGTAAGGGGTTGTTACCAGTTGAGAGGAAGTTTTTTCACTTGGCTATGCTACCAATTATATATTTGGTTGAATCCTTTATCAAAGTGTAAGCAAACAAAGTTTGCGCCTGAAGTATTTTTTCATAATTATGGGAGATACTAAGGCAAGTGATCAGAACTTACTCCACCTTTACCACGAGTTTCCCCAATCCTTAAAATAATACTTCAGGCGCAAACTTTGTTTGCTTACACTTGGATAAAGGATGAAACTAAATATATAATTGGGTTGTTAACAGATTAATGTGGGGAGGTTTTGCATAGAATGAGTGAAGACAGGGAGAGAACAAGTGGCCATCCCTGGAAGCTGTATAAGGAGAGTGTGGGCAAATGGGTGAGGAGCAGGTTTTGTGCATGATAGTGGTGAGTGATTGGAATACATTGCCCGAGAGTGTGGTGAGCGCGCAGATAGTGAACATATTTAAAGCGCGGTATGAGAAACTGTGTGTAACAGTGGGACCTCCCGTGATGAGTCTTTTGAATGCATTGACGTTTAATAATAATAATAATAATAATAATAATAATAATAATAATAATAATCTAAATAGAATTAGGAATTAAACAAAAACAAATGCAAAATGTCATTATCACTAAAGAAGTGGTCAGTGTTCAAGCTAGAAAATTAAAAAACTGGATGCACTTGGCAAAGACGAACTACATGGATTTTGGTTAAAACATCTAACGAGTCTACATGATCGAATGGCAGAACAATTTAATTATTTGTTGCAGTCAGGCTCAGTGGAAGACTGGATGATATTTGGGCGCACTTTTCTCTTCATGAAAGATAAGGATAAGTGTGCAGATCCAAGTAACTATCGTCCAATAATATGCCTACTAACTATGCTTAAGCTGTTCACTGCAATCACAGCAAATTCCATATACCAGTACTTATCAGATAATCAGATTTATCCGATTGAGCAAAAAGACAATTTTCAAAAATCTAGAGGAACAAAAGACCAGATCCTTATTAATAAAATGATTCTCAGAAACTCAAAAAGACGAAAAACTAACTTAAACATGGCATGGATAGACTACAAGAAAGAATTCGATGCCTCCCACACTCCTGGATCCTAAAATCACTAAAAATATTTAAAATTAGCAAAAACATATGTTCGCTTCTGGCTGCTACTATGAAATCATGGAAAACAACATTAATAGTGAATAATGAACGATTTGGAGATATCATCAATAAACATGGAATTTTCCAAGGTGATTCTTTGTCACCATTGCTCTTCAACATAGACAAAGTTATCTTCTTTGATAACTTTGTCTATGATTTTGAAGAAAACAAAACTTGGATATGAAATTCCTTAATGTAATATTAAAATTTCCCATCTCTGTTGTATATGGATGACTTGACGTTATATGGAAAATCGGCTCAGCGAATAGATTCTTTATTGAATACAGTTCGTATTTTCAGTCAGGACATCAAAATGGAATTTGGTTTAGATAAATGCGCAATTTTAGCTATTAAACGAGGAAAAATTAATGACACTAACAGTTTTAAATTTGATCATGAGAAATATATAAAAGCAATTTCAGCTGACGAACACTATAAATACCTAGGAATATTAGAAGCCAATGATATTCTCCACTCGAAAGTTAAACAACAGGCAGCATCGGAATACATCAAAAGAGTTAGAAATATTCTGAAAAACAAAACTAAATAGATTAAACACAATTATAGCAATGAATTCTTGGGTTATACCAGCGATCCGATACACAGCTGGCATAATAAATTGGACAAAATATCTGGACAAAACTAGACCACAAAACTAGAAAACTAATGACAATGCATCATGCATTAATCCAAGAAGTGATGTTGAGCGGTTGTACCTACCGAGGAGAATAAGTGGACGGGGTCTGTTGCAAGTGAGATAGACTGTGGAAGAAGAAGAAATTGGTTTAAGAAATTACATCGACAATAGCTCTGAGCCAATGCTTCAAGCAATTACAAAAAGTAACAGGAAACAAATCTTCTAAAAGCAACAGGAAACAAATCTGATTACAAAAAGGAACAACAAAATATCCGATATGTGCGCTGGAAAAATAAACCCTTGCATGGCCAATTTCTTCGAGATACTGAGGACAAAATTGACGTGAACAAGACATGGCAATGGCTACAACACGGATACATTTAAAAAGAAACAGAAGGATTTATCCTGGCAGCTCAAGAATAGGCATTACAAACTAATGTGTTCAAAGCAAAAATTTTGAACATCAATAATAACAGCAAATGCAGATTATGCGATCCGAAAGATGAGACTGTAGAACAGCTAATCAGTGCCTGCAGCAAAATAGCTCAAACTGACTATAAATACCATGATCAAGTGGCCAAAATAGTTCATTGGTATGTACACAAAAAATGTGGCTTTCCCACTTCTGATAACTGGTGGCAGCATTAAATAGAGACTGTATTGGAAAAAGAAACAGCAAAAATTCTCTGGAACTTTAGAATACAAAGTGATCGGCATTTGGAACACAATAGACCTGACATCACAATTATCGAACATCGACAAGTTTGGATTATTGATATCGCAGTACCCAGTGATAACAACATTAACAACAAAGAACTGGAAAAAATTACTAAATATCGAGATCTGGTAATCGAAGTTGGCCGACTGTGGCTTAAATACACCAAAGTCATCCCAATAGTTATCGGTGCACTTGGTGCAACTTCAAGGAAGCTATCCAACTATTTACAGCAATAAAAAATCAATGAAGTGATCCCATATGACCTACAAAAAACAGCATTAGTTGGAACAGTCCATATTTTACGACGCTACCTGACGGACTATTCTTAGATTCTTGGGTAGAATTTGAATTGTTCTGTATCACCAGTCAAATTTTTATTTATATGATATCTTGTTTTGACTGTGTATCAATTATGTGAATAAATTAATAACAGTCTAGAAACCCTACTCTAGAGACAACCACGGAACGTTTTCAAGTCATTTCCACTCCATTAAGCAGGATAGTGGAACCACACTCGATGATGAACTTCATTTACCACCTGAAGACATACATAAAACATCCGCGATAGCCTGCTGGATGGAAAGCGGGTACCTAAGTCACTTGGTCTACAGGCCAGAAAATAAAATACAAACATTGAAATAGTCAAATGTAGGAATTTCCATATGAGATCAGCTAACTCACTTTAAGCTGAAAAGGCCTTATAAAGGTTTTTCACAAAACTAACTGGCTACTTCTGACATAATTTAGTTATAAATTTAATAAGCATTACTAAAAATGTAAAAGCACTAAAACGCAAATGCTAATAATAAAGAAAACCCTAGAATTAACCACCCACCACTAACGATATATAGCCACACATACCATTGCATTAACCATGGAACTGTTCCGAAATTACACCCGTAACACACGCTAAATACCTTGGTTTATACACAACAAATCACCTTAAATGGACTAAACACGTAGAATACAAACTACACACGATTGATGCAAAACTCCTGCCAAAACACTTTTGTGGGCAGGTGCATTGTCCTGATGGAAGATGATTTTTTTCTTCTGCAAACTGGGTCTTTTCTCGCGAATTTTTTCGTCTAGTCTGGTTAAAAGATCGGAATAATATTCCCCGGTTATTGTTTTACCCTTTTCAAGATTATTAATAAACAAAATGCCTTTAGCATCCCCAAACACTGATGCCACGACCTTTTCTGCAGATGGAACGACTTTGTCTTTTTTGGCGCTGAACAACCAGATTCTGTCCACTGTTTTGATTTGGATTCTGGTGTGTGTAATGGCGAATCCAAGTCTCATCCATAGTAATAAATCGACGCATAAAATCAGTTTTATTATTGTTAAAACCCTCCAAGCACTGTTCAGAGATTTTCATGCGGGTGCGTTTTTGATCTGCTGTGAGCAAGCGCGGCACCCATCTTCTGCAAAGCTTTTTCATTTGCAAAATATATCCTACACGTTCTTTTGAAATGCCTATAATCCAGCAATTTCATACACTTTGACTCGCCGGTCATCCAATACCACATCGTGCACTTGGTCAATGATTTTTGGTGTTGTTACACTTTTTGGACGTCCTTCACGTGGATTATTTTCAAGGCTGGCACGGCCATGTTTAATCTCGGCAGCCTATTTCTTAATTGTCGAAGAAGAGTGTCCATAAAATTTTATGAACTTCAAATGAATTTCTTTTGGCGTTAAACCTTCTTTTACAAAGAATTTCATAATCCCACGATCAGTAGCGCACTCAGGATTTAATCTTGGGGAGGGGGGGAGGGGAGAGTTGAGTAGACGATTTGAGAATACACACTACGCATTGCATTGTTTTTTTTTTCGTTTCTTTGTGGGAGCCAAGGCCCCTTCTCCCACCCCCCTCTGGGTGCGCGATTGCGCACGATACTCAATTTTATCCATTTCAAGGGATACAGACAACACTTTTGCTTCAGATAGCTATATAAAACAAACTACTTGATAGAATGACTTCCAATTTCATATGGATGCTTATGACAGATGTACCAACTTAGAAAAAAATCGTGCCGATAGTGTCGCCACGATTTTTTGGTCGAGGCTGAGATCTTTTCAGACCTCCCTCGTGAAAGGTCAGTTTCTTCAGAGCAATCTTTTGTAGTGATACCATTCATTATCGAATTCAACTAAGATTCTTGAAAGATATATTTTGCAAAATGTTCACGCTTATATTAAATTCATTTTATCTATTCGTTGATATGCAGGTTATTTCTTGACTTTAGCTTGATGGATATTGTTGAAATTTAGTGATTAGAACCTTCTTAAAAGTTCTACCCATTCATTTTTTTTTTACTTCCATCGGATCATTTCCAGGGACACAAATGAAGAATGTTTCGAAATTATACATCGTGATAACTCCGCTGTTGTTGAATAGAATTTAATAAAATTTGGGACTTCAAATGAACAGAAGTCGTTGTCCATAATATTCAGTTTTAAAACATTTTGGATGTTCAATTTTGCCAATAATTTGCGATCAGAACAGTGTGTTCCGTTCCAAATTGTTGTTGACAAAATTATTCCAAATGATATCAATAATTGATGTCATTTGGAATCATTTGGAATTGATATCGCTCTACATTTTGACTTTCACAAAAGTATCGCCATTCGATAGAGTTTTGTAATTATATAACCTTTTCATAGATATCATCATAGTTCTCGCAAAAATCAGGGAAATACCAAAAGTCGAGAATTTAATACTGACAACATATAACTGTATTGTATATAAACAATACAACACAATGACCTTAATGACTATGAGTCAAGTGGGTGCGTTGCAAAGGAGCAATTTTCTTTCAATCAATTTTTCGTGCTTTCTTTATGCCTGATCGATGTTCTAAAACTTAAATGTAATGCAGCGTAATAAAATGTAATTGTAAGTTATAAATAAAATATAAATATAAAGGATAATTGGACAAGTCGCATTACATACTCGAACAAGGAGTTAAAAGAAATAACCAAAAAAAAAAAAAAAAACAGAAATCTGTTTATGAAAATTTAAGACAATTTTTCCAGCATTTCTGCAAAAAAAAGGCAGGAAGATTCCTGTTATGGATATTAATATTTTAATTCATAAGAATTCATAACAGAAATCTTAAATTTTAACTTGACATTTCAATAAAAATTAAACAAACAGCCTTATATTATATATCATATAAGTCTGTTTGCTGATTACTTATATAATCTGCAAACTGAATGACATTTCCAGACATTCAGTGCCCAGAGATAAATTAATTAACTCCTCGAAAGAAAGAAAAGGCATGACTTATGGTTAAAACGATCTGGTTTCGAAACACATTTGGAATGAGGAACTTTCAGTACCAGCTTTTCAAGTAAAGTGAGCAAGTTGGTTTGGTGAAAGTGGCAGCGTTTCTCTTCTCAGAAACGTGGAAATTTCCTTCCGCAAAATGGAAAAATCGGTGGACCGACACGCAGTTAAAAGATATAATGTACGGGGGAACTTTTTCTGGCTTGCACAATATTAAACAGCTAACAAATCAATCAAGAACTATTTAAAATCATCTGTATAAAAGAGTGATATTAATATAAAATACACTGCAAATTTAAAACCGCACACATTGCTTAACATAGGTTTTTATTTTTGCTTTATTTATTATGTTTTAAACAAATTATTGAAAAACGGCGAGAATTTAATTTAGGGACTCATCTGTCCTTCACTGACTCAAAAAGAGTATGAAAAATCTTTTAATAAATTACACGAAAGAAAAAATTATGGAGTATAATGAAAAAACAAGGATACCCATTACATTCAATACAAGCTATACATAATTTATTTAAAGCTACAGAAATACAGTTACTTTTAGGTAATAAATTAACAGAAGACACTGAAAATTATTCAAGGTGTTAAACAGGGATGTAGCTTATCAATATCAATAACAATATATTTGTGTGTGTGTGTGTGTGTGTGTGTGTGTGTGTGTGTGTGTGTGTGTGTGTGTGTGTGTGTGTGTGTGTGTGTGTGTGTGTGTGTGTGTGTGTGTGTGTGTGTGTGTGTGTGTGTGTGTGTGTGTGTGTGTGTGTGTGTGTGTGTGTGTGTGTGTGTGTGTGTGTGTGTGTGTGTGTGTGTGTGTGTGTTTCTGGCTTCTAATATCTCTGTTTTCGTTTATCTGTCTATATTATCTTTGTTTCAGCTTTTTTTTCTCTTATATGTGGGTGGGTATCTTTATCTTGGATTTGAATATACATTAAACGGGAGAGAGAGAGAGAGAGAGAGAGAGAGACACCAGGCGATGAATATCATCTCCCACCTAAAGATAGAAATTTATTTAGTTAATAAAGGCTTGATAGCAGCAAGCCGACAAATTATATCTGTAATGATATAATTTGTCGGCTTGCTTCTGTTCTGGACATATTCGAAACACAGTGAAAGAATATGATAAAGCAGTCATGTACGACGCTGTCATGCAATTGTATTCTTGTTCGTTATCCTCAATAGTGTGTTTGTGCCAGCCTCTCCTGGTACAAACACATCTCAATGATGGCTTACTCAGCAATATATATTTATATATATATATATTTCATCACTCCGTAAACATTTGGTTATGAATAAATAACAGTCAACAACAACCTGATGAAGTTCATGGATATCATTCGCTAAATACAAAATTTCACATCTTTCTGTGTGATCGGTAATTAATGCTTCCTCTTCCTTTTAAAAGAGTATCCAAAGTCATTTGTAAAAACATTCAATTACGAGTTGTATTATTGTATCTCAGTAACAGCTTAGCTGACACATGGCCTTGATGTTCCATTTCAGGGTTACTGAACAGTGTCCTCCGCTGATACCGGTTGGTGGAAACAAGGAAAGTTTTTCAAAATACGTGTATGTACATACGGTTATAGAGAAAAAATAAAGGGTTGTTTGTTACACGGGAAAACGGCTAATAAGCGAATGAACTTTGATCTCGAGAAAATATAATTCAGAAATGTCATCTGCAAGCACGCAGATATACGAACTCTCTCTCTCTCTCTCTCTCTCTCTCTCTCTCTCTCTCTCTCTCTCTTTCGCCACATACACATACGCACATCATTTCCGATGTTCTGTCGAGACCAAATAATTATAATATAATGAAAACAAAACGAGTGACTTAGAATGGAAATAAAACGAATGCTACGAGTATCTAATTATATCCTTACAAAGTGAATTGATTACTTGTTCCTTAAAATACTTTAAATTAAAAACCATAAAAATAGAGAATAGTTGAGAGGATGTAACAATAAATGGTACATAATTACAGATGGTAGAGATTTCAATGAAGTCCTCATTAGTGAAATGTGTCACTTAGAGCGATAGTTGAATTGCAGGTAAAAACGAGGAGAAAGAAAGTTGTGGCATTCAATTCTAAAAGTCTGTACAACTCGAAAAATACTTTATTTGCTATTTAGTGAACTGCTTGAAATATGAAACAGGTTGCTGTCTTTCTAAGAGAGAGAGAGAGAGAGAGATTCCTTTTTATCTTATAATTACTTATCATTGAAGTCTTATCTATTCAGTCGAAATCATTACTTTAATTAGTTATTAATTAGACTAATGATTAATTTATGTAATGATGCATGACAAGGATGAACTTTTGTTTTTCATACTGTGTCGAAGATTAACAAGCGTAACACTATACACTTCTTAATAAAATTGAAATAACCATATTGAACAAGAAGAGAAAGCTACTTCTCAACCAAACAAAAGAATAAGAATTGATAATCACTGGATTTCTGTTTACAAAAACAGATTTTCCAGTGTTGTCTATCTCACCTTTTACGGCAGATTAAACCCCTCTGAAATTCTTTCGAATGATTTAAAATGAATTACACTTTATATTGGATGAAAACTGAACTGTTGTAATCGCATTTTAAAGAACAAATTTGTCTAAATTTCATATAATGAGCAATTAAAAATAAACGCATAATTGCTTTAAACATGCAACCAAACGTCTCATCTTCTGGCCATCAACTTCTCGCATAACGGTTAGGAAGTAGCACTAAATTGTGAAAAGCCAGGCATTAAGACATGGCGATTCTCTCTCTCTCTCTCTCTCTCTCTCTCTCTCTCTCTCTCTCACACACACACACACACACACACACACACACACACACACACACACACACACACACGAGTCTTGCAATGGGATTAGTCTTAGATTGCTCATCTAAGGCATTAATTTCATTTTCAAAACCAATAAATCCACTGATAATGATGCTAGGTTAGTAAGTTGCTAACGTCAAATATTTTCGTGAGAAACAATCGGATCAACAACGTGAACGTTTATGTAAACGTGTAGAAAATATGACTTAAGAAGTGGAATGAGCGCACCTACTGGTATACAATAATAAACAAAAAAAAAAACCTTAAAGAACAAAATCAGTTTTCACTATATTGGTGATGAAAATACAAATATATTGGAGTATTCTTGTTCCCCTTATTAGAATCGGACACGCACAGCATACTTTAGACATCTTTTCAGTTGCTGTTCAGCTAGTAGTTTTTTTACAGCAATAACATTTAATCCTCATCGATCGCCTTTCAATAAATCGTTGATGTTGCTTCTCCCATAGATCATTTAATTCAGAAATTTAGTGCATATTTCTCTTTATAAAAACATGAAATTTATTAAGATATTTTTGTTTCGAATTCTATGTTTCTAATCCATGCATTAAAGTGGGCGTGACAATTACTTGACAGAATTTCGTTAGTATTTGTTTTCTAGTTTGACCTCATAACGCTCTTACTTTTCCACAATTGTTTTAAAATGTATTCAGTTTTTTATACACACAAGTTTCATTATTAAATATAATGTTGCATCCTAAACACTTGAATCATTTTATATATTCTGTATTCAAGTACAATTATCCCCTACTAGTTTGGTGATAGTTGGGAATTTTTAAATAAAAGCCGTTACTTCAGTTTCAGAAACTGAAATTTTGACATTGTATATTTTTAAACCATATTTCTAGAGTTCCACTTCGTCTTTTTAATGTAGTATTACTTGATTAGGTATAAAAAGCTCTGGATTAATAGAAATTCTATGATTCAACTTAATGTCAGTAGTATCTCATTTTTTCATGATCGTAAGTTGTCATCTTTGTGTGTGTGTGTGTGTGTGTGTGTGTGTGTGTGTGTGTGTGTGTGTGTGTGTGTGTGTGTGTGTGTGTGTGTGTGTGTGTGTGTGTGTGTGTGTGTGTGTGTGTGTGTGTGTGTGTGTGTGTGTGTGTGTGTGTGTGTGTGTGTGTTCGGTGCATTGAATTATATTGGGTCTTTATATTTACTTCAAACTGGTTATTGAAACTACACGAACACACCATAAGGATAAGCAGTGTTCTTTCTGTTGACGTCACATTAATGTTGCATTATCCCGTTCTTCATTATTTAATTTTCAAAAATCTACCATAGAATTAGAACTATTTTAGACATTAATACCATTTAAGGTTTCAGAACACGAAATGGAGGCAGTTGTCCACTGTATTCCTTCCAAAATCTCTTCAAAATCATAGTTGATCATAAATTCGTCTATCAGGTGATGAGATAGGGTATAGGCTGGAGCCCAGTACCCATTAATTCTTCAGAAAGTTAGACTGAAATCCCTAGCTTTGTGAAAATTCAACTCCGTGATAATTAAAGCTGTTAGAAGATTTGATATTTTAATCTACCTGAACTAACATCTGTCTATCATAAACATCGTCTTCACTATTACTGATAAACCTGTTCGAAAGGTCTTGTAATGCCCGTATTTATATTTTTGGCTAAGCTATGGCCGAAGCAACTACAGGCTATGAGACCAGTGTATTTGTAAACTGCGTTTTTTCTAGCTTGTCTGTTTTGCGAGATGAAAAATCCGAGTTACTTGGAACGATCAAACCAAGCCACCGTATTAGACCAGCTAATTCACCTGTTTATATATATATATATATATATATATTTTTGTTTGTTTGTTTGTTTGTTTGTTGTTTCATATCAGCGCGTTTATCTCTAACATTGTCTTTATATCTGTCGCGTCTTATAATCTGCTTCATTCTTTGTTGGAAAAGATTTGTAATATTTTAATCTTTCGACCCGCGCGGTTAGCCTAGTGAATGGTAGCATATAGCTACTCTCCCCCGGCAGCATGGCAGATGGGAACCAGAAGAAGATAAGTATGCTTTAAAAAAAAAAAATTTAAGCGTTTCTTCTCGGTATTAATTTCTTCCTTCCTGTTCATATTTTTATTACCGAAACTACGTTGATGATCAGAAGAAATATAATGTTTATCTGCCATTAAAATATTAATAATAGTTATTACGTATAATAATAAAATATATTAAAATGGCTATTAATAATAATTATAGCGATAATAAGGGTAATATATCACAATAATATAAAAATGAATATTCAAATTAACTAATAATAATTAATAATTTTCAATTTAAAATATATAATATGTTAATAATTGTTGCTCTTACCTATAATAATTATATATGATAACATATAGCAGCTACAAGGGCGGTGAATAAGTAGAATTGATTGCGTGAGATGGTTATCAGTTCTTCGTCGTGAATCAGTTTAAACAGAGGTATGATAGGCACTGTGTTAATAATGGTTAGTTTCTTATTCCCATGGTGAAATTTTGGTTATATTGTGGGAAGTATGACAGGTATATTGTGAGCGATGTTCGTGGGACTCCCGCGATGAGTGTTTGGACTCCAAGGAGATACCCGTAAAGAATAATAATATTAACTACTTATTCAATTATACTAATTTTAAAATTGTAACTGACAGCATATCAACAACAATTTTGAAATTAGTATCCTAGGCTTAGTTTAAAATGCTATAAAAATTTATATTGATTCAATGATAATTAAATATTTTCTAGAAAAAAATAATTCATTCAAAAATATACTGACTTTTGGATTTTGCATATAATAGAAGCATTAAAACTACAGACAACTGTATGGTACGTACTTCTATGTTCTTATCACTGGTCAGACGATAATGTCTACCTTCATATCATCGTTAAGGTAATTAACGATGATATCTCCGTTTAGTGGCGCTAGTTAAAACTAAAACTAAAACTCTTAATCCTAAAACTCATAATGTTATGGCTCGATTAAAGTGGTTTTTTATTCGAGACAAAAAAAAACAGATATTATAAACTAAAGTTTTAAAATAATTACTGTATTCAGATTGCAGAAGTTGCAAAATGCTCCACTGAATTTCCCAAATGGTGACAAGGATTTCCTCCCAGAAACTCGAGTTTTTAATACAGCAAGACAGACAAACAAGCAAGAAAAATTCACGCATTTAACTGATATTATACATGTACTTTGCCCTCATAGCCTTACCTGCTACCGCCATAATTCCAGACAACCAGGATATTCATTAGTCTCTCTCTCTCTCTCTCTCTCTCTCTTACACACACGCGCGCGCGCGCACGTACAGGCATTCCGTGGTAGGATTAATTTGCCAATTAATAACAAATTCATTTTTGGCTAATAGAAATTTATATTTCCTAATATTTTTACTGGTACAAACTTTTAAAGTTTGAGTTAAAAAAGCTCTCGTGTAAAATCTTTAAAATATGATAAAAATACATAAATCAAAGAGCATCCCACCAAGAATAAGCCACCAATCCCATCCCAGAATAAAATAAAGGCGCATTAAAATTCGAATCTCGTGATGATATATCCAGTCCATGATGATCATACAAGTCGTGATGTGCACTGCTGAACACACAGTCAATAATTACTCCGGTTAGATCAAGTTCATTTGAAAAGGCAGTCAATTATATTATCCACCCCACTGTCACCCCATTAGTAGAATCTTCTTAAATTTCTTTGCTAAGATTTTTCTTTTTTTTCTTTTTTTTTTTTGGAAGGGATCAGGGAATAAACAAATAAATTTAAATTGACAGAAAAAAATTACTTTAAAGTTTTTCACAAAAGAAAAAAAAAAAAACACTAATCTCATACTTAATTTTGTCTGCAAGTGTTATAAATATTGTTGACTTGATTCTTATTAAACATAATTGATCATATCTTTAGAGAAATTACACCCTATTTTCCAAATAAATTGGGTAAAGCTGAAAATCGACAAACTGAGATGAAAATCAGTCTTTCATATAATCGAAAAGTTTTGTGTATCATTTAGGATTTATTTTTAATAAATCTAATTTTTTTTTAGTTATCAGAAATTTAATATATTTAATTTTTAGTGAAAAGCTATAGTGTAATTGCCGGCGGAGTGGTTAATGTATTCGCTCTCCAACCAACAGGTTATTGTTTCAAATACCGCCTTGGGCATGGATGCTTGTGGAAAGCATCAGTGCCCAAAATTCATCCCTTAGGTGGAAGATGAATTTCATCACCAAGCGTGAAACTACTACGCCGTTTGTTAGTAGTCTGAAGTGGCTTGAAAAAGTTCCATGTTTGGTTTCCAGAATACAGTTTCCAGACTCTGTAAAAAATTAATAAAAAAAAACATAAATAAAAAATAAGGAGAAAACCTTATCTCGCCAGGGTTTTTCATCCCACAAAACAAGCGAATAGACCACAACCTAAAAATTGCGAATAGACCACAACCTACGGAATTAGCAAATATAATACACTGGCTTCGTAATCATAGTTGCTTCAGCCTTAATTCAAAGCAATCCAATCTAATCCTTCTAAAGAAATAACTTTAGGGAGATGTTTGAAAACACTACTTCAGTGTTGGAAATTATATTCTAAAGCGGGTTGATATTGTTTATGATATGTGTAAAGTATATAAGTCGTTCTGAAAAAAAAAAAAAAAATCGAAAAGTAAGCCTATCTTTTCGGATGATGAAATTATTACAGGTATGATGTTTTTATGGAAATAAAAGCTGAAAAGATTTTTTATTTTATTTATTATTCCTTTTCATTTTATTTTATTTATTTGTTTTTATTTTTTTGAAAGAAAGAATTAAGACAAACTTCTCTGGGACTGCCATTATTAAGATATCTTCTTGGATAACTTAGCCCACGGTGTAGGAACGTTATAGCGCTTGAACAGTTGCCAAAGGAGCCGGTAACAGGATTTTTTACTAATTATTGATATTTTCCCTCTAAAAAAGACACACAGCTACTATTTTCCATCGGTGCCAAAAACCTAGGTACGTTTTCTGAGTCTGTATAAAAAAAAATCGAACCACTCCGAGAAAAAAAAATTTCCGCGATGATTATTATTGTTCCAATTCGCTTCTGTAAATCAATAATTTATTATAATAATAATAAAAGCTCCTATCTGACTTAACTAACTATTAACGGCTGAATTATCTTCATTTGAACCTGTAAATTATCTTCCTTTTATCTCCTAAACATAAAAAAAAATCTTTCATTTTTACAAACAGTTAATTATATTTTGGTTTCCCAATTACCAAATGAGCTCAATTATTGCTGCACATGGTGCTATACTATCCTAGTCGGTATCTCTTCGGAGCACGTGTTATTAAAATGACATTCATTTCTATTTAATAATTTCATTTTTCTTTTCTGCGCTTTAAGTGGAAAGGAAACAATTAGCTGGTGAATTCCAATTATTGCTGAAATGGAATGCATAAAAAAAAAAAAAAACGAAAATTAATAAAAAAAAAAAAAAAAAAAAAGAACGACCTCGCACTAAGTAAATTAGTGAGGCGTGGACTCCGTAGATTACTTGGCGTTTTTCTCGCTTTCATTCTCTCCAACTTTCTTTTCGCTATCTTCTGGAAGGCGCTGAGCGAATTACTCACGAAAAGCACGTGCACACCGTAGGTTTGTCGTAATCCGGTGGACGATTAAGTGAACCCCCCCGCGATGAATACAAATGACTGCCTACATGTGGATTAAAGGGCCAAACAGGCTCGGCTGACCGCCGTGAATCACGAGGAGGCAGGGCAGTGATAAATGGTAGGAAACAGAGGTTAGCGAGTGTGAGTCACAGGGAACTTTATCTGCATGCGGCTCGTGACAGGGGTTGCTGGAGACTTCTGCAACACGTTTACAACAGGCATGTCCAACAGAGGTAAGGCGCGTGTTTTTCACGCAGCAGGTCACGTGAACAGATTGCATTTGTAAGCAACAGAATATTAATTTGCCATCAGGTCTTTGCTTGTTGGAACGAATCGTTTTTCCCAAGGTTTCTAATTTTATATGAACGACCAGTCCGTAGTTGATTTTCTTTTGCTTATTTGTTTGTCAAAAACCTTAGTGATTCATGAGGTTAAAAGAAACATTTCACGTTTCAGAAATATTTTATTTCCCGGATATTTGATTGTTCTACTAAAAAAAAATAATAATAAAATCTATTGACACGTGGAGAAATTCAGTAAAGGAAATGGCAATGGCACGATCTTCAGTAAGCATAAACATTTCAGTTGTAAAGAGCTGTTGATGAAGGAATTTCACTGCTATTAACAATTCTAAACTGAAACTTGACAACAACACCAACCGGAACTTTCTCAAAATCTCGCGTATATTCAAAAATCTATTCCCTTTCTGTAAAGAACAAGGCCCTTCTTGTTTTAGTGAATTTGGAGAAAATTCCACACTTCGTTACTATCATAATATACCTTGGTGAATTATTTCATTCCATCTGAAAAGAAATTTCGTTTATTGAATCATCTCTGCTAATTTCGTCGAAGCTAATGAACTGAACTAACCGATTAATGATTGTATTATTTTCAACCTTATCGACGATTTTTCAAATAGAACGGGTTTTTTTTTTATAACACTTTACTATTTCTATGAATTACCCTCAGAATTTCAGTCAGTATTTCTTCATCTGCTATTTTTATCCACTGTTGGACGAAAGCCTGCCCCAAAATCCTCCATTTAGTCCTATCTTGAGCTTTTTTATGCCAATAAGTTCCAACCATCTCTTTAATCTCTCCCTTCCACCGTCTCTTTGGTCTTTCTGTAGCTCTTTTTCCATCTCTAGGATACCATTCTGATATCAACTTTGTCCATTTTCGAGTGTCACTTCTTGTAATATGACCTGTCCATTGCAATTTGGATCTTTTAAAGGCTGTTATGTCTCTCGCCCTAGTCCAAGCTGCGATCCAAGTATTGCATTTTAGGTCTAGAATGGTAATGCCGAGCAATGACCTTTCGATTTTTCTATGGAAATCTTGAACTTGTTGGTCAGTTTTTAATCAAGGTCCACCACGCTTCACTTCCTTTGCACACGTTTCAGTTAGTGCAACGTCATGAAATTACATTAGAACTAAGATTTTTCAGGATTGAATTGTCCTTAATCACTTCATTAGAGAGAATACTTAAGGATGGAGCAATAATATATCCATTGCTGTTTCCGAGTCGAAAAGATTGGGCTTTCTGTTTCCCCCACATGAAATATTTATTTCCAGAATTTTTGCTATTATACAAATCACAGATTTGCCATTCTAATACTGATCCTTAAATTTCAGGAGATTCCTTCCTACAAAACGTAACTTATCTGGCGCATTAAAAATAATAATAATAAATAAATTAGCATTATATCATGTGTGTATGCGGGGGTATCGGTGTGGGAATTACAGCCGAAGCAACTAAGATTACCAGGATGGTATATTGTCTGTTAATTAATTTCAGAATAATTTCACGTGATTCTCTCTCTCTCTCTCTCTCTCTCTCTCTTTCTACAGCGAGCCTTTAAAGTGGTCTTAAAATCTAACTTCGGTTGAAATTTTAAATTCTTTTTATCAGAAAGAGGAAGCACATTGATTATATTTTTATCTTTTATAGATTTAGTTCCATAATGTCTCGTTTGAAGATAGATCTGTAATTTCGTTATTCGTCTCAATATTTTTATTTTAAACATGAACAGCAACTAGACCCAATCTGCATCTATTCATAACCCTACTTTGAACTCGGCATATGTTAATATATCAGTCTCTTCATCATTCCTTCTTATTTTGGAAAGTGATTCTCGTGAACGTTTTAGAATTACAATCTGGCAGTTATTTAACAAAAAAATATTGGAGATTTTCCTCTCTATTTTCTTTTCAGCTTCCCAAACTGTTATCTATTCATTGGGATAGAAATAGTATAAAGAAAACTAGAGACTGTATCATTTTTTTTTATTTATGGAAAACTCGCTGAATGTCTCCATTTTTTTTTCACTATAAGAAACAATTTCTCCATTCTCATAATTCAAATAAAACAACATGGAAAGCTTATTTCTATTAACGACGATTCTCGTAAATACCTTTCGATTCAATTTTATTCCCCCAGAAACAATAAACAGCTTGAGATATGATGTTGGGGAACTGGTTTTTTGGAGGATTGAAGCTAATCATGTTTTTTCAACTTCATTTCTTTCAGGAAACAAAATGTCTCTCAACAACTGCTGGACATTAGGAAAATCAATGTCCTTTGCCAGTGACACCATCTGATTGTAACTTTAGCGCCAACTCTGTTTATTTGCATATGATACTGCGTGACCCCAAATAATGAAACCTTTAAATTCAATTTTTCGTAAATTTCAATAAACCTCCATATGAAAAATTTGGAAAATATTTTGAAATAGATTGTTCTGACGATATTCAAAACTCAGCGAAGAATTTCATTCATTTAATCTTGAATTTTCTGTTGCAGTTCAAACCAACGATGTGATTGTTCTTTTATAAAGTTGTCGAACCTATGAGTTTTGTAAAAAACTGAAACATTCATAATTCTTTAATTTAGAGCAGTTTTCAATAAAAGTGGAGTTAAGCAGTCTCCGATATTTTATTTTATTTTTTATTTTTCAGAAGCTTAGAGTTTAAATACCATAAAATATCCAAACCGAACTAAAAATAAAGTAATTAATTAATTTAATTAATGATGAAACACCAGTCATTAATAATTAAATTGAGATTTATGTTAATTAGCTTCATTGAAGGAATGGTATGGAATACACAAGACACGCAGACCTTCCTTTGGTAAGAATAACAATTTAGAAATAAATGAATAAATAAAACTTCACGTAATAAGTGAAGTGTTCTCGCCGCATAAATTGCGAGTTTTTCCTCTCCCGGAGAGTTACATGAAATATGTTTCAAGTGCCATCTAAATGTGAAGAGGAAATACCTTTCATTATAAATTATGATTAAATCACTACGCCCATAGTTAAAAATTGTCAACGTAGAGGGTTATAATTTACATGATTAATATGTTGATATTCAATTATTTATGCATGTGTTAAAGCTTCCTTGTTCGTATACTTCTAATAACTTTTAAATTGCTATTCAAATCGTAATCAAAATTCCAGCGAATTCAGGTGAAGGAATGCACAGTTTAAGCAGAAACAGCAGCAGGTAACTAGTTCGTAAGATGAGAAGAACGATTATGGAGGCATAAGGTTCAAGCAATTATGCATAGCTAAGCTAACTACCTAAGGAAGAAAGCACGGTTCCCTGTAGACCAGTCCTAGAACGAAAAAAAAGGGGATTTGATTTTGGCTTGCAATGTTTTCAGTATGGGCGTTGATATGATTTGTCTTAATAGTGAATTGGACAGGAACCTAGATGGTCATAGTCACTATGCTGAATCTTAAATATGCGTTGGCTTTGAAGTATCCAGTACAGTCTCTAATAACAACATTCTTTAAGTAGAATGACTTAGGATCGAATCCTGTTCTGGAACGCGAGGAACATATAATTATGAACGCTGAAAGAGAGTCTCATACGAAGTAGTAGGATTTTCCACCCGGAAACTTGATTTTTTTTTAATTTTTCTCCCTGAAAAACAAACAAATCATCCAGTAAATTCGCTCATTGGAGGATACAGCATATCATGGAGATCGTAAATTGATACAAAAGCAAATTATTTGATTAAGTCCATTGGCCCTAATACGTTTATGGGTGATTGTTATCCGCTGGAGATAATGACGTTAGTATTTTCTCTTTTTAGCTATCACAGCTACAGTTTTATATAAAAAATTAGAATATTCCATAACCATACATCGAAATTCAGAATAGGAAAACTTTCAGTGTAGGCTCTGATAAAAGTAATCATTAATAAATGAAGAACCATGACAAGGATTTTATACAATAAATGAATAAAACTTGTCTCATGTCAGCCTGGTATTTATTTTACAAACGGGTTATTTCCGAAAAAAGAAACCAGAATTTCCTGGGGATGGGGGGGGGGGTGGAGACTTGCCGACTCTTTATGACCCATTAGTCCCACTTGTAGCTGAAAATCGTTTTTCTAGAAAGGATGCGAAGGAAGATGATGTTACAGAAGTAAGATATTCTCTATACTCTTTGGAAAGTATCTGATATTAAATTAATGAAACTGAAGCTAACTGAAACATCGGTTAACTAACATTCTTTGATTATTAAAAGAACGAAGTTTTATCTCGGTCAGGAACTGGCGACTGTCTTAGCGCAATCAAAATAAGTTATAAACGATTCGGTAGTATAGTTAATATGATGATAAGTTAAAGACTGGCCATTAGCATTATTATTAACATTGAAGTGAAATGACTGAAGATACTATTTTTTGGGAAAAGGCAAATGAAAAACGTAAAAAAATAAATGAAGATAGAAAGCAATGAAAAGAGATGAAAAGGGTATGTCAAGTGAGTCTTCAATTTAACATGGACAAATGCCGGCCTGGTTGGCCGAGCGGTCAGCATATCAGCTCTTCAGTCAACAAGTTGTGGGTTCGAATCCCGTTATGGGATTCGAATTGTCCTTTATAAATAATTTTCAGTCCAGTCATCGTCTAATGTGATATCGATGTCCAGCTTATGGAGACTTGAAGTGGAAGGAAATAGTTTCATGTTTGGTCTCTTGAGCAATTCCCAGACAAGGTAAAAAATGAATGCTAAAAAATAATCCTTAAGCCGTCCATGGTACTATCGGTTTACAGCCCTTCGTAGATCGGTGTTCCATTAAAAATATACAGAGACTGACAGGACAGTGTTGCTTATATTTCTAGAATATTGTAAAAATGTGTACGCAAATGAATGTCAAGAATGCTTCCCCTCCTTTTTTTATAAGAAAAGTTTACACGGAATCTTTTTTTTTCTATTTATATGTTATTTATTATATTTCATATTTTTATATAAAATATGACTTGGCTCATCAGGTCATATTTTTTATATGACTTGATGAGCCAAGAGATAAATAAGACAGATTCGCTGTTCCATAGATTAATCATGGTTTTATATCACTTCATCAGGTATTCGATAAGTAAGGCAGTGGAATCTCGCTGGAATCTTCATGCCTTCTTAAGTTCTTGCCTAGATCTTTTTGGTTAAAATTTCATTTCACCAAAACATTTCTTCCATTATGGTATTCCGTAATAATATAATAATAACTTACGATCATACAGCTACATAAAATTAGCAGAAATCTTTTACAATTGCTTAATGCAATAATCGGTAATTAATTCTAAGAAATTGTACCATACCATACCATACCATGATTTGCCAAATTAGGCTCCGTAGGATTCTACAAAAAAAAGCCTATTGATAAATTTACTGATAAATGATAAATATATATATATGCATAATAATAGTCCTATGACATGTTTAAGACTCTCTGATACTTCCATTACTGAGCAAAAAAAAAAAAGGGTAGAAAAGTAAAAGGGAGAGGAAAGAACTATCATAAAAAGACTACGCAGATGCAAGAAAAATGGTGGGAGGGAAAGAAAAAAAAGGAAGAAAGAAAGAAACATAAACGTAAACGAAATGGAATACTAAACTACAGTGCACCTGCTTGTAGCCAAGTGGTTATATGAATCTCATTAATTATATGAGCCTCTTATGGACGAAACAATGTTTTGAACTTGCTTTTCTATTTTGTACGTATGCAGATCACGCACTATTTTTTTCCTTTGAATTTTTGATTTGCAAACACCTGCGTTTTGTTTGCCTTTTAATGAAATTTATCGCTTTCCTCTCCAGGTACCGACAGACTACTAAACATAGAATGTCATTGCTGATTGCCTAGTCCGACTAGTACTTGTTATGAAATCTGCATTTGGAGTTTAAAACGATGTTAAATTTTATTGATTTATGCTGTTGAATAAAATGGGAGAAAAACTTTTTTGTGTGTGTGACAGAATTCGCATTAAATAAAAGAATTATTTTTGTAACAGAATCTGAAGTTGAATTATCTATTAACGAACATATATTTTTAAAACTTAGTTTTTAATTAGAACTATGTTTTGAAAAGTACTATTCATACTTTTGATCGATATTTAAGTTATATGTACAAAGCAACTGACGTTTGTAAATTGACTTAAAAACGTCACATTTCGAAAACTATTATGGCATATTATTCAACAATGAATCAAAACGAACTCTGGTGGCAGGACACTTAAAAACTAAATTACAAAATCCAATTTTTAAATTAGCATGCAGTCTATCAGCAATGATGACAGGCGATTTAAAATTTACAGTAAAAATATAAGTAGACTCAAAAAACAGTATGAGAAGTGAAAAAAAATTGGCCACCTGCAATCAACTCATGAATGAGTGAGTGCATAATCGGTACTCAATTTTATTATTCTTATTACTTGCAGACATTTGGATCTTTGTTAAGAAATTATTTGCTGAAAATACGGGATTATAGGTCTCGTTGTTAAACACTTGTTTACAGTCTTCGGTACGTCATTAAAATTAAATGTCATATCTTAATTACACTTTCAATAGACCTTCCCATTATCATGTCTTGTGGTTCTTTAATATTCACCAAGCAAGAACCTATTAACGTTTAATGGACACTTTAAATGGAAATATAAGGAGAACGAGATCCCTAGATTCTAATTATTTTTTGTTTAACATTCTTAAATACTTTGCTTCTGAATAGGAAGGGCAAGTAAAGGGCTCGAAGAACGTGGGTTGGCATGTCTTTTAAGAGCCCCTTATTGTCCCAAACAGTGCCCTGCGACGCCCTGTACCGCCCTCCCCTTTCTCTACTCCGGTTGTTATGACATCCACTAGGAACAAGGATGTTTATAGCTAGCTGTTCGACAACTCCACCTTAAATGTCTATTGAAAAACTCGTGTTTTATACGTTTTGCACTCGTTGTTGGAATAATAGCTATATTACTAAGAGAGAGGGAATTCGTTTCTTGAGCACTTTTTTTTTCTTTTTTGTCCTGTCGCTAAGCCAAGGTTGGGAGCCTTTTTTGGATAAACCTGAAGGTTAAAAAATTCCCACGTGAACATTTTGGCCGAAGACAGATTAAGATATTTATAGCAGTAATTAGACAAATGCCATATAGATTAACAAAAAAAAGTATAATTTACAATTCTAATTTGCTATTCTAATAGTGGAACTAATTTATTCATAGTTTGCTCGTTTGTATTCAAAAAGTGGACTTAAATACACTCCCACGCAGATATACGCTTTCTTTCTGGACAGTGTATTGTCAAAAATTGTGAGTGGCTTCATGCTCTCAACTACGAAAAACATATATTTGAAGAACTAAATTCCTTTCGTTAGCATTTCCTTTTCCTTTCGTTAGCATCAACAATGACACTTTATGATTCTAACCAAGAGCCATTCTTCTCTTTCAAACTTAGCTTAACATTATATTCATAACTTTTGCTATTGGTCAGAAAACGTTCTCGGAATATTTGTTCTAAGGTGTAATTTACTGTGTGTTCCTAATACTACTTAGATACACCGCTTATATTGTGCGCTACTACTGTCAAGAAGGCCACGGGGACGCCGGTTTAGAAACTCTGTTGTGCCTGGTAGGGTCCCACATAAACTAAGGCTGGAATTACTTTTATCCTGTAAAGTTTATACAACACTTACTGTTACTGGTTGCATATTTTGCACACCCAATATTCTTTATGTGCATTATTTACCTTAGCGAAAAATAAAATTTGTAATCTTAAATGCGTGAGATCAAGGTAAGTGAGTTATAACAACTCCCCTAGAAGGCGAAAGTTGTTAATTCATAAATCTTTGTCATACATAATAAATTGCAGATTTTAACAATTCTACCAGCACCATCAGTAATTTGATGGCGTCTTTTTCTTTTTTCAAATCTTTTGAAAATTATAAAACTTATTTTGTTTCGAATATTTTTTATCAAGTCTTCAAATGAGTATTTTTGAATGAATTTTAACTATCTATCGTGCATGAACAGATTTTTAGGTTAGAATCAAAAGACAGTGTGAAAGAATAAGACTCCTGTAACTCTTTTCTTCTTTGTAGGCCAATGAATAACAATTTAACTTATGTTGAAGATAATTATTGTCTGTAAGATTTCGCACTTGTTATAAGAGCATCATCAGAGAGAGTTTAGTAACAAATGGTTAAAAAATTTAAAAGGTGACATAAGAGTTAACAAATCTTGGTCACAGCTGTATGGGAAAGAGAATAATTTATTAGCGTTCGAAAGAACCAATGAGTAGTCGAAACTATCTAATATAATGTTTGTGTATGTTATAAAAATATTATGCAGTTTATCGATATATAGCGCATTGTGTGTAGGCATATAGCTTGAACAGTTCATATCTGTATGGGGAAATGATGTTTTGCGTGTTTTAAAAAAGAGATTATCGAAATCCAATAGATGTGTATGTAGTGTATTAGTGTTCCAGCGAACTCTATGACTAGTGACAGTAGGACATGTGAAGTCAGATTTATCAGATTCCAAGTATTTGATATAAGCTTTGAGTTCTTAAATACTGATCTCAGCAGACGGGCCTATTTGTTCAAAATAAGATGAAGAACTTGTGCTACATGTTCTGATGTTCCTCTATGGAAGACTATGAAAAATGATTAATTAAAAAATACAAAAAATTATAATAATTAATTTTAAAAAAAACAGAAACCCTTAGCACACTCAATTATTGTACTAATGTACAATTGGCTTGCAGCATTTCGTTAGTGGGAATAAAAAACTCCTTTAACATGAATTTGAGATCTAGTTTGAAATCTAGTTTAGTATATTAGCATATTTGATTCAGTAGTACAGTATGGCGCAAAACAAAGTACGGAATAACTACAACGATATATGTTATGGAGTAAAACAGGTTTATTAACAAAGAAATATATGTTTACACAGATGATATGCGCATTCACAACTATCGGTGAAATTTTGGTCGAATAAAGCATTAACGACGGTAGATACATGCCCGAAATGGGCACCTTGCGAAGGTTCTCTGTTATCCTGGAGAATAAAGGTTAGCACATCAACTGGACATATCGTGTAATTTTATCCCGGTTCATCAAGGATTGAAGGAGGGTCATAGTGGAATACCTATTCCTTCAATATACCCCAAACGAAGGCATCAAGTGATGTGAGATCAGGAGAACGTGAAGGGTACGGAAATTCTGTGAACTTCGAAATGAGCTTGGGGAAGTGTTCTGATAAATAGGCTCTAGAACATAAACAGAAAATAGACAAAAGATAGGAAGAAACGATCATTCGAAAATAGAAAAATAGAAATCTATCTGAAGATAGGGCAAAGACGAAGACTAAACTTTTTTTTAACAAAAACATGCTTGAAAAATGAATAACAGTAAAACACTTGTAGAAAAAAAAAATCTTGCCTCTAATATTTTTCCCTTGCTAGAAGGGCATCCTCAGAGGGAATATAATAAACAAATCATAAATATATTTTAAAAAGTGATATAGGTCCTTTAAAAGCATTTTAAAAAAGTGATAGTGGATTATGTTTACAACTCGATTCTGCCACAAATGAGTGGGAAAAAGGAACACACTCGGTTCTCAGAAGTAGTGAGCAGTAATAATTATCTAACATAATGATTATGCATATCATAGTAAAAAATATAATGATCTTTCCCCAAGATTAGAATATCCGCATATACCTCAATGAATCAGATTTGGATGGTGAAGTAATATTTCACATATTTCAAAAGAAGAGAGAATTAAAATTAAATAGACTATATTTCATCGAACTTTCTGACTAGTATCAATGGCATGAGATGCGAGGCCAGATTTTTCAGATTCTAAATATTTGAAGTAAGCTTTGTGTTCTTGAATTCTTATCTCAGCAGAACTACCAAAATAACAAAGCTGATTGTCATCTTATTTTGGAATAAGATGTAAGATTTTTAAAAATAAGATTGAATATAAGGCTATTTGATTCTCGTTCATTTGTTAACTTGATATGACTATACAAGAAATTGGCTTTATCTAAAATCCGTATTCCCTCAGTTTCTTATCTGGATTCGCTTTACCAAAAGAATCACAGTATTATTAATTTCTTCGACACTTTATTCGACACTAATAAAGTTTGCACATTCAGTTTTCTCTTTATTGGAAAGAAAATTGAATTTTCTCTTTCTCGCCTACTTTGACAGGCTGGTACATCCGCTTTTCTTCACATCGTCATAATCTTCACAGAAGATAGGACTTGTCAAAACACTAATTCCTCGATCTCTTTCCATTTATACTTGTAATGGTATGGTGCTAAAAAACAATAATCAGCTCATACACCCCTTCAGCACACACATTATGAGATGCCGTTCGACTGCATGCACATTAATAGAAGAGCACGTGTAGAGTCTACGCCATTACATTCAGCTGTAGCAATGGTGTTGACCTTGGAAGAAAAGATTTACTGTTTTTTTTTTTTTTTTTTTGTGTGTGTGTGTGTGTTTTTCTGGCTTCTAATATCTCTGTTTTCGTTTATCTGTCTATATTATCTTTGTTTCAGCTTTTTTTTTCTCTTATATGTGGGTGGGTATCTTTATCTTGGATTTGAATATACATTAAACGGGAGAGAGAGAGAGAGAGACGAATACAGAAAGAAAAAAGACACACATACAGGGGGGGGGGGATATCAGCAAAGAGAAAAACACAAAATGTATGACAAAATCAGAAATAGATATACAGAAAAAACACACATTCTCAAAAGCAAAAACAACATTAAAAAAGAAACATTTCTGCATATCCAAAACCAAAATCAGATATTTTAAATATAGAAAGACAGAAAAAATATAAAAGCAGAAAAAGGAGAAAAGTTGACACAAATAACAAAACATGGAGATATGTGGGGGTAGATTGATCTAATCTTCTCTCTGCATTTTTCTTGTGTCTGTGTGACATACAAGATGGAGAGAAAAGAAACACATGCACACTAACAAAGACAGTTACACCCAGTAGTGAGCTATGGAAATTTTAACAAAGGGCTCGCGTCATCGCATGATGATAAAAATCATATAATTTATCGTATAATTTATCCATAAATATTTCAAAATGATTTATTTCTTTAATGTATTTTTTATCGAATCGTCTATTGCTAAGTGTAAACGATGAGCGCGATGCCAAATCACAACGTTCGGGAAATTTTTGTAGACGTTTGATTGCAACACCTGATTTGTTTCCTGACATTACACTAGCTCCATCAGAACAAAATGCAACGAAATGATTTTTAGATAGTTATCAGAAAACCCATATAGTATGAATTTATAGTAGCATGCATACATTCCACGGTCGTATTTTCTAGTTCTACAAGATTATTAAACAAGAAGAACAAGGGGCTCGCAAATTTTTCTCAAATTTGCGAGCCCCTTTCTCAAATTAACTATTTGAGAAAAAATTAACAGCCCCCCGCGAGTCCCTTGTAGCTCACCACTGGTTACACCCAAAGATGAAGACAACGAAATACTCAGGTGGACACTAAGAAAGAAGAAAGATAGACCGAAATAGGCTGTCAGAAAAAACGGTATTGGCCTTACTTTGAAACAAGCGCGCGCGCGCACACACACACACACACACACACACACACACACACACACACACACACACACACACACACACACACAGCTGAGAAACCCGTGATATCAGTCCCCATAAGACGTTCACGGACCGATCCCATAACTGCGTATACTTGGATCTTCATTCGGTTTTATAAATTTACTTTCAAATGTCATGGTTCCCGTTCACATTCATCCAAATTTCATCTTAACTTGCTTAATCTTTACTTATTTTAACTAATTTAATCTTATCTCCATTTTTTTGCTTTGTTGTTAGACATTAAAAATGAATTCATTGCTTTCTAATTGCTTTTCATTTGTCGCAATTTTTCCAATATTTGAATGCAGTTATGCACCTCATTCACTCAGCGTTTTATTATAGTGAGGAAATAAGGAATAATTCCTTATCGATATTCTCCTTTGAATTAAAAAAAATTGTTGATTTTTACTTCATACGCCAAATATCGAGCCGAGCTGTTTTAGTATAAAGTAAAAGATTAAAAACTGAATAAAATCACTCGGGTAGCTTCGCAGAACGGCGTATTTTTATGCAGAGGGGAGATGAAGCCTAAAAACTAGTGTCATTTACTTTTGAAGCTCCACGTTGATTCTTTTTTCTTGTTTTCCAAATGTATAAACATATTGAAACATTTTTCTGTGAAAAAATTTGCATTTAAAAGTTCAGACAATAAGCAATTAACAGCAGTTTTAGGCTTAACTTGGTATATTATCTGAAGCAGCCTTATTTTTATGTCAGCAATTGACTCTTTCCAAAAATGTTGACGAGCTTATTATTCACACTTCGTGTGATATTTCGAGAAAAATTGAGTTAAATGCATACGGACTGAATCGGATTTTTATTTTAGTTGGGAACCATAATCTGGCTCTTTACACATTCACTCTTATTTAGACAGTTTCAAACAACAATAAAAAATAAAGCAATGATAAATAAAATGTAGTTTGGTAAAAAAAGAAATAAAAAAAGTAGCACTTGATGAGTTTTATTTCAACGGAATTAAATGTCACGTAACTAGCTTGGACGGCAGCATTGGAAAAAAAAAAAAAAACGTTTGTTAATATATACCGAAAATATATAAATACTGTATGCTAACAGCTATAGATGCCCAAGTTATGAGAGTATCCAGAATCGGTTGCTGACGAGGTAAAAAAAAGAAAAGAAAACCAAAGATACGTCATTTAGTCTAAAGCCAGCTTGGGTAGGTGTTATATCGAATCACTTAATTCAAATGAACCATCGCGCTGAAATCCATAAACGGATTGAAAATTTATTTCAATCAATCAGGCAACCTACACAAGAACAAAGCAATGTTGCGGTTTGGGTTGTTTTGTGATTATAGCTGAAGCAACTATGACTGTGTGGATAGCGTAAAATGTTTGTTAACTACTTCTTGCTGGTTGCCTGTTTTGCTGATGAGAAACTCTATATATGAGACTGGCGAACTCATTCAGTTGATAAATCACTTTATAAAAGTTCATCCTATACGGGAGTCAAACCTAAGTCTTTTCGACCAAAAACCTGCTCTCTGTTTTCGATCAACAGAGAGCAGGTGTTGATATTAAATTTTCTGCGTAATTATATCACGGCACTGGCGTAGCGCGTGTTTGGTGCTCGAGTAGTACAAAGGAAAATTTTATGCTCCTAATAATTTGTTGGAATATATAGAAAATATGAAATGATCATAAAAAGTCATCCCCTAGCATGATGCACAGGGACAAACTTCCCTCTCCATATACACACATTTGCTGCGCCACTTTTTGCAAGTTTTTAGTTTTAAAAAATCAAGAAGTTCAGGAAGTAAGAAGTTGTTGATAGCAATATGACTGCCCGAAAATGCATACGTGCCATATGTGTCATTTTGTCTTTAACAGAAGCAGAAGCAGCATCTCATCAATCATAATTTCAAGTAATACTTTTTATTGAAGATGGCATTCACTAGAAATAGAAAAATTCATCTTCAATTTTTTTAACAAGATGAGCCAAGGGAATCAGTATCTATCATGGAAAAATTATATAAATTATCGATGTAATGCCTTAATTCAGAGACTTAGGATGGAACTCAGTGAAACAAAATATGGGTGAACATTGACAAACGGTTATTGTAGACATTTTAACAAAAAATAATGATACTCAATTAACAAATTTTCAATTTATTAATTGAGCATCATAATTGAGTATTATAAAAGTATTTGGCTATTTCTGAATATTTAGAAAACACAATCGATTTTACAGCGTCCCAGCTATTTAAGAATGTTTTGGTCATGTCGAATTACGCAAAACAGCGTCTTTTCCATCACTAACAGATTCGTCTCCCCTCAAGAAGACAGCTATAAAAGCTCTTAAAAGCCTAACGATGCTGGGTGCATGCACTTCATAGACGTGTTCAGGAAATACGCAATATGCTTCTCATTAACATTTTAATTTCTAGTATCCTCGATGACCCATCTGGTAGTGAAATATTAAAGGAAATGCCGCCATAAAACCTTCACCTATCTCCCAAAATAGATATGACGAAGTGGATTTCATCGATCTCTGCCATGCTTTGTTATGCTGGGAAGTTTTAAAAGATATCTGAGATTGTCAGCACACTCTCTGAAAATGACGGCTTCTCGAATAGAAACTGAAAAACGATGGCTGGTTGAAGAGTTCACAACTATCTACTCTTCTCAACACCCTACGTTTTTTAAAGATTATTTGCTATTATATCACTTAAAAAGATAAATATGAGTGATTTGTTCTTTAAAACTATTTGAGGCTAAGAGGAAGAAAAAAATATTCAAATTATTTTAAGTGCTACCCAGTAATTGTTAGTGAAAAGAGGAAATGAGTTATTTGATCTAATTACGCTTACATAAAATAAAAAAAATATGGATAAAATACTTTAAGAAAAAAGGTGAACACTGATTGAAGTGAACTGAAGCGTGAACTCTTAAATGAAGTGAAGAAACATGCAGCATGACTTACGTAATATTTCAAAAATTCTCACATCAGTTGAAGTGGAAGAGCCCTTGGTGAAAATTGTCCTGTCTAATGTGACAAAAAATACAGTTTGTTTAGAAGCACGATAACTTGTCATTGTACACAACATGTATTGGTAGAGGTGTTTCGTAAAACCTGGCTTACAGATACTTCTATCTTTATGACTAAGAATTACGAACAACCAATACCTTTTAGCAGGGACAAGTACCAAGCTTTTATTTCAAATGTTGTAAATTACAAGAATCCAATACATGAATTTTAAATGCGTTATTTCAGTTGATTAAGTGTGCTTGATAGTGGAGAAATGCAAACGTTCCATTGCTTCCCCCCTACACACACACACACACACACACACACACACACACACACACACACATTGTGGAATTACGTCTGGAGACTTCGCTGGACAAGGTATGGAGCTTCAGGCTCGATCTCAGGGTAAGGACCTCAAGCTCTATTTAATGTCGAGCTTGAGCTGTATCTTTCTTGAGGATTAGCTGCTTTTGCTTGCTCATTAAGCGGGAAATTTGACAAGCTCATCTGCGGTCTGTTTTTTTTTTTTTTTGCTACATTTAATATAGCTTTATAAATTAGGCTGGCCATACGTACCGTTTTGAACGGGACAATACCATTTTTTTTTCATATTTTCCGACCGTTCCGTTTTTATTGAAAATGTCAATTTTGTCCCGTTTTTAATAAAAACTATAAATATACTTTAATATTGGTCAATCATAAATTATTATTCAAAATCTATAATCGTATATCAATATCATGGATACCAGTAATTTGTGTAACCATAGAGTTGCATTATTCGATACTAAATATCGATATCTGCAGTGATTTATTCAGAGAAAATAAAAACTACATGTTGGCAACTCTTTCGCGTCTCAGACGCGGTGTCTGTTCTGCTGTAGCATTAGTTTTTGTTTTGCTTGTATGCTAATTTAGAAGTTTAAATTTTTTTAAAAAAACTTTTAAGTAATTTTTTAAAGCTTTAAGTCTATCCTTGCAATGTCAAAGAGGCGAAACTGCACTTTTAATGACGATCTCCAGAAAGAATTTAAATTTATTAAACTAGACAAGCTGTGCAGTGATTGAACACAAGTGGTATGCCAAAATTGTAATATCCATTATTCATGGATATGGAGGTAGAAGCGATATCAACCAACATCTACGTAGACAGAAACATAAGGATGCTGAAATAAATCTGGCTTCAGTTAACAACATTAGCTCGTTTATGGTGAGACGTGATGGTGATAGTGAAAATGATAAAATTGCACCAAGTGAAGCTCTTGTTGCTTATCATACTGTGGGTCACGGCCAAAGTTTTCGCGTAAATGACTGTTTGTCGACATTGATCAATAAAATTTATGAACCAACATTTTCTTCAGCACGTACCAAATCAGAAGCAATAATTACCAACGTTTTATTACCATACATATTGGGCAAAGTAAAACTTTTTTTATCGTCTTACTTTTTCATGAATACAGAATATTACATAATCCCCCCCGTCCTGTTTTTGCCATCCCGATGTCCCGTTTTTGTCTCAAGGAAATATGGTCAGCATATTCATAAATACAGTATAAGTATTTGTAATCCGTCAGCATTTAAAAAAAAAAAATCTTGTATATTTTTCCTTAAGCATGGACAAAATTGAAGGATAAATTTATTCATCAAATAATTTAATTAATGTTTACTCTTTTACGCTGCTTTTTTATTTGTTTGTAAAATTTTATTACCTTTTTTTTTCCTTGTCAATTTTAATCTAGCATTCCCAATGAAGCAATTAACTATGTCTTCCTTTCAAGAAGCATTTATTATTATTAGATTGACTGGAATTGCTTCAGATATATTTTACCCATTTAACACACCCCCACAGCCCATTTTTGTTAATGTAAATTTTGTAGATATATTTTAACAAACTCACTTAAAGCAGATATCTCAAAGTATGTTTTTTTAAACAATCAAAGGTGAATGAAATAGAACTGAATTTTCAACAACTTGAGAGCACGCCATTTAGAGGTAATCGGGACTACAACATAGAAATGTGAAATGCAATTTATGTGATCTCATTTCTAAAAATAATAATGAAAAGATTTCCATTTCTTTCATGGAAAATGACTGCGCTATCTAAACTAACAAGGATAATGAGTTCAGTATCGTACTCCTTACTACATCACTTTAGTTGATAAAAATAGTGATGGCGTATCAACATAATCTAGCTCATGATTATTTATTTAGTTACAAATGAATAAGAAGAAAGACAGTACCGCTTTTTGCTAAAATGAAAAATGAACTTCAAACGACTGATCAAGATTATGTTGCCGATTATAAATTTTTAGGGTCAGCCAGCTAGACAGCATGTAACACATCATTTGTTAACACACATACACACAATATGTATGCTCCTTGAGAAATTGATAAAAGTTCTTCTCTGCATACCATTCTTTATTTTCGTATGACTGGAAATCAGGGAATGTAACGTGTAGGGAATAGAGCGGTTGCTTGTCACTGCAGGTGTTCTGCTCAAGGCAACTTTAGATTTAGTCGGAACCAAATCGACAAAATTTGTATCTGACTCATCGACATAAAGGATCAAGGACAGCATACTTGGGGCAAAAGGAGAAACTCGATTCTGAATGGCCCAGGTGTAAGAGGTGCGGAAAACAGAAGAGAACGGAAATGGGGATATGAAGATTTTAAAAAATAAATAAATAAAAGAACAAAACGCGAATGCGATGTTGTAGAGAGAATAATTATTGGCACAGCCTTGGAGAACAATAGACCGGATGAGAAATAGTTCAATACCAAAACAGACATGAGACAAAATATAAGGATGGGTACCATTGAAGAAAACGCCCCACAGTCCCGAAACATGATGGAGTGCTCAGTGAGAGGAATAACAACTAACCCAAATTTACGTGTCGTGGGAAAATATCCACATTAGAACATCGTTACACACACACACACACACACACACACACACACACACACACACACACACACACACACGTATAGAAAGGACTCGTTTCTATCTTCGATCGATTTTATGTCCTGCATAAGGGCCCAAGAGAAATATTATCATTTACAGTCTCAAATGAGCACCCCAGTAATCATAACCTCCTCCACCCTTATGGTAACAGGCCAACATTTCTTCCGATAACAGTGAATGGAATTACCACACTGTTAGTTTCAGGTTTTTCTTACTGCCCTCCAAACGTTTCCTGCTATCTCCTTTTTTTTTTTATGGCTGGACCATTTATCTGGTCGTTTTCACCGATGCCGCACCACACACACACACACACACACACACACACACACACACACACACACACACACACACACTCGCATATACAACAAACTGAAGCCTTCAGGCTTGCGTCACTTTACTGATAGTCAGTCTTAATTTGCTTCTCACCTCTGATCGAAATTTGCCGTAAGGTGACGCAAGGTGTACGCCCTCGAACGTACACCCTTAAGTGCTATCTTGTTTTGAAGTTAGGATTGTCTCTTCTTTTCCCCCGAAGGCTGGTGAGAGTGGAAAGGGGGGGGGGGAAACTAGGGGAAAGAGAGAGTGGACTCTTATGTCGCGCAATTTAGCAGGTTGCTCACTTCAAGAAAAGAAATAGACTGAAAGTATATTTTCGTGTAATTACTTAATTTTACCAATTCGGCTACCGAAAAATAATAATAATGATAACCTTCTGCATTGCTAGATGGTTAGTAATTTAGAATTAAAATTACTTATTTATGCATCCAAATTACTTAGTTACGTATATATTATGTGCTTTGTTTTTTTTGTTTCAGTATGTAGATGCCAACATAACCAATAATCAGAGACAGAAAAAAAGAATGCTGTAGAAGTGTGACCCTACAATTTACTAGAAGCTGTATTCAAAGGCTTATTTATCATTGGAAATATCATTTGGAATTTTTATCTTCTTCGTACATAATATGAGAGTCCTCATATGAAAATTAGGCCACAGTATGAATAATAAAGACAGTAAAACCTCTCACAGTTTATGACAACTTACTTTTGCTAGGAGTCGAATTATGTGCATTTCGCGAATGAATTAAACATCGCTAAACTTACTAGAATGCGAATATAAGTGAATAATAAATACTACTGTCAACTATTTTGTACTGACTGAGAACTCTTCCAGTTAATTACACTGTTGTCTGGAATACTTATCTCTCGAAAAAGGAATAATAACGTTAAACAAAAATAAATTAAAAATACAGTGGATGTCATCTTATCTTACCGTGGCATTACTGTAACTTTTGTTGATCGATTCCATGATTTTCCGAGTAACGCGTGTTTTTTATAAAGTTAATTTAATTTTATTTTTTTTAGTTGAAACGAGTGAAATTTCATACCGCCTATTAGCGATATGTATTGGGAGCAAACACTAAACTCGCAAGACTGAAGTTACAATAAATATTAATCAGAAATATGTAATTAATTACTTTTTAAAACCAACAAATTTTGACCCACTTTTTTCTTGGTAATTTATGGATTAGTTAGATTTGTTTCCAGTTAATCAGAGAGAACAAACAAATCTTCAACTTTTCTGATATTATACGCCATACTAAGATATTATCGCAAAAAGATATGCAAGAAGATATTCTTTGATCATAAGTGTCGTATAACACAATCAAGAGGTTGCCCTCATAGAATACAATATAGATCTTCATGCTTTGCCTGTTTTGTTTTGTTTTGTTTTTTAACGGAGAGAAATTTCAGAACATCTGAGTAATTTGTATTATTAAAAGCGAATTTTAGTGATTCGATACAGCTCAACACGTGAATCTAAAATGTTTAGTTGACAGATTTGAATACGAAACTTTATCACTGAAACAGCTGAAAAAAGGGGAACATGTAGATGTTTGAAAAGCCGATTTGATACAGAAATTTTCATCAAAAATTTTATTATACCTTTAATTTTTTTTATAATCAAAATGCCCGTGGATAACTGGGCTTTTATAAGTGTTTATTTTGTTTTATTTTACTTTGTTTTGTTTATGAACACCCTTCTAAAAAATACATTTTGATTTAATTTTTTTTTAATATTTCAAAATTTTTTTTATTAAAACATAATTTACAGTTGCATGTATTTATATATTTTTTTTTTCTCTTGAAAAACGAAAATGATTAAATATCTTTTCTTTTACATATTCTTTATATAAAAACAATATAATGAAACAGCTTAGATTACTTTATTAGGAGGGGAAGGAAAAGAGATAAAGAACTGGTCCTTTATTGCTCGCCAATCGAGAAATTCGAGGATACAATCCTCAAAATAGTTAACCTGTGCAGTATGCATTTCATCACTGTTCCATTAAAGACTAAAATGGATAACAATCATTAAATTGTTAAGCAGTTCTAATAACTTCTCTTTAATTTTCAGGATGAAATGGATAAATTTCTCCTTGATGAAGATCGTTATTTTATTTGTAATGTCTCTTTGAGTCTTTATATTCGCTAAAACTATACAGAAACGTAATACAATAATATATAAACACGTGTGTTGCTCATTTAACTAAACCCACTTGGCACAACCGAGTATTACGCTGCACATTGAAACAGGAACAATATTTGAAATGTATGTTTTCATGTTAACAGTTTTTTAATAAAGTATAAGTAAGCTATATTTATTTACAATTACAGCCAAAAAACACTTCAAGTTGTCCCTGAATTATTCTTTTATGTCACGTACCTCCGACTGACTTGTGTCTCAGGCTGAACAGTGAAGGAATCTATTAATATTCTGTTTAAACAGATGGAAACTTTGAGGAATACTTCATGAAGAAGAGAGCTGATTTGCCAAAGTGCTTTTGGATAGCCTCAAGGAATTTTGGAGTGTTTTTGATAGGTTGATTTGACTGTATAGATTCTACGAAAACAATGAAGGCTATAATCAAGATTACTATCTGCTGAATGCATTCTCTGATCATTTTGAAGAATGAGAAATTTAAAATTTAGAGGAAGAACTCTTCACCTCCATCCGAAAACAGTCAACTCACCTTTAATCGTAAAGTCCGATTCTCTCTCTCTCTCTGTGTCATACTAAGATGGGAGTCTAATCTAGTCTTTCCAGCCTGTGGGCATCATCGCTGCCTATGTGACCTATGACTCTTTTGCCTCAGTTGAAAAGGTCGTCCACAAGTAATTATTTGGCCTGATTCTCGAATGTAGGTCTTTCTAATCCCTCCCCCATCAAAAAAATAAAAATAAATAAATAAAGTGTTTTTCTCTCAGTTGTGAAATCAATACAATTCACATTTTGAATAAATAGTGTTCCTTTGAGTGTCACTTATAAATAATTAAATGTAAACTACCAATAGATTTTAAAATTCTAGAAGCGTACAAATTAAGAAGTGTTTCATAAAGATCTGACTGCTTGCAAATACTGAAAACTCTAAAGCTAATTTAAGGATTAAAAAAAAAACAATCAAATATCATTTACAGAAGAATTCACGTTTTTTTTTCTTCTAGATGTTTCAAGGATTCTATACATATTGTAATACGCCAAATATTCATTCTGTATTAACTCCTTCCGAGTAGTGCGTATGCATCCTCATTCACTAATAAGATGACTTTCTTTAAATCCTTTCTTTTAATTCACTAAATGTTGTTGGTGTGATATCCCTTACGTGAAAAAGATGATGCGAATAAAAGGTCTAGACAAGAGTTAGAACTGCTGATTAGCCGACTGAAGCACTACGATGAAAGTCTAATATATCTATTATTTACTTGCCTTCTCCAATTTGTGTTTTGAAGGGATAAAATCCGAGATGGTAAACGAAAAATCTTCTCAGTCTTTCGGACTGTGAAAGAAAAATCGAATCGAGATGTAGTCAGTATAAAAACCCCTAACTCACTTTGAGCTGAAAATGCCTTAAGAAGATTCCTCGCTTCAGAAATAGGATTGTAAGACTTTTTCTGAACGGTATAAAAGGTTTCGTTGTCGTTTTGGCTTCCCTATGAAGATGCAAAATTCGCGAGACCTGAGAGGTCCACGAATTTTTTTTTTTATGTGGACGTGCCTTTTCTTGCTAATTTAGTATAAACTAAATAGAGGGAGAATTCCTGCTTTAACTGAATTTTAAATCGTCTTTAAAATATCCATTACTTCAACATACATCGATTACGCATCGAGTAATGGCTTTTGAATCAAAGATGGAATTTTCATTTTGTTTTAAAAAAATAGAATAAAACTATTAATCCATTTGTGTCTCTTGAGAGTGTTTATACTATGGTTTAGATGCTGAAGATTACCATTATTTCCGCTCCCTTCTCTCAAGAAGAAGAAGAAGGGAAATATCGTCGAACCCTTCTGTCATTATTGATTCAGATGAGAAAAGAAGAAGTAACCATAACCATAAAAATGAATAAATAAATTCTGCTGGTCTTTTCATCGGAAGTGCATAAAATAAAATGACATAAAAAAAGGTCAAATCGTCAAAATGCCTGCTAATCAAGTTTATCTTTGTTAAGCGTTTAATTCTATTGCCGCTTTTCCTTTCCTATTTCATCGTCTTCCTTTTCGTGTTAGACTCAATAGTCTATCACGGCCAAGTTAATTAGCATGTTTGGAACCTAATTAATGCTCTAATAAGGCGGTTAATCCTATCATGTGTGTTAATGTTTGTAAATTGCGTGAGTTCTTCTGGCTGTTTTGAGGGATGAAATCCAAGTTTCCGGGAGGGGAAAAAATCTTCCACGTCCGTATGAGACCAGCTAATTCACCTCAGTTGAAAAGTTCCCGATGAAGGTTCTTCGTGTGCTAGCCGAGATTCGAAACCTGGTCTTTCTAACCAAACGGCATCATCGATACCATCTGAGATGCAAAGGCTCTCGCTGTTCACTGTTGCCTGAATATACGTCTTGCTTTTATTATTAAGCAGAATTTCACAAGTTTTAATCTTCTTTATCGCAGTAACGCCAATTCTATTGGTATGACACTTTTCTAGTTCCTCTGCCAGGTTGGCTTCTTTTCTATTGTTAATTATTACATTGATGTTGCTTATTCTGCTGATGTTGAACTTGTTCCAATATCTTACTTTTCACTGTTCCATCTGGTTCACTAATGAAAACAGTCAGCATGAAGTTTCACCGTGTTGTGCCAACCTGTGTCTTGGTTTAAACCAAAAAAGAATAGAATTTGATTGGCTAGGTCCCAAATAGCCAACTTATCCTCGTTCTGTATCCAGGTGGATACCCACCAACAGTGTGTCAAGGAAGGCGAGGATTGGAGAGTGAATTTAAATTTCGATCTCATGAAGAAAATGTATGAATTATCCCACTGCAAAAGTAAGAATTTCGTTGTGTTAAATATGTCTACTAAAGTTCGATTTCATCCACACAAAAACAAAAAAAAAGCTGAACCCTAAAAGTTTAAATGAAGATTTACAGTTTGAAACTTTTTTAATTTTATAATTGCTTTCATCCTTCATAATGAAGTGTATCTATAAATGATTTCCTCCAGCTATCTAGTCTGGAATCGGGATAGTCATTAGACTCAAGTAAATAATTTATTCCCATCTTACATACCAACGACCCGCCTTCTCTATTAGAACACTTAAGGAAAACGGGCAATGAATGAAAAACAGGCCGAGGATAATAAACACAGGGTGAGGTAAACACAAGCTGAGAAACGCAAAAATCTAAATATCAATTAAGAAGTCTCGGGTCATCCACGAAGGTAATCAAGCAGATGCTGCTGTTGAATCAGAAGCAGGTCCAGTTTGGTGTCACGAGCAATCGTGCAGAAACCCAAGCACCTGGCCGGAATTGACGATGTAATGCATGTGCACGTCTTGTTTTCGGGCCTTGTGCTCCATCGCGAACAAGTGGTGATATCATTGTTACGCACCCATTTCGATCCAAAGCAGGACAAGGAAATGATTGATAGCCGACCACTTTAATAATTTCATGAATGGAGGATGGTGATGACGCCACAATGGAAGTAATGGTGTCGGCTATGACTGCGTGTCGAAGGTGAACGACAGGAGTGGCAGGAAATTCCTCAGATGGAAATTTAAATTGTGAATTAAACAAACAAAAAAAATTTAGTTATTACAGAACTGTAGGCAATAAAACATCAAATCCTTGAAAACTATGAACGGTTCATAATATACAAAGAGATGTCTATTTAAATGGAATGCTAGTAAAGATACAAAATTTTGATTCTGTTAAAAAGAAAAAAAAAAAGGCAGATGCTGATAGGCGTAATACGAATATAGTGCTCTAATGGCCGCTTACCATAACTGATGAAGTTTCTCAGTCTTCGAATTAATACATTTTCAAAATTCAAGACGATTTCACCTTTTAAACAGCTCTTTTTCTTTTGATCATAAGACAAGTGAAAGCAAATTAGGATTATTTCTGATTCCACCCAATTAGGAATTAAAATGAGCAGATGCTTCCTATTCCCCGATATGGAAGTGAGAAAGAAATATTAGATTAACTCAAAGAAGGATGAGGAGTCACAAAAACTTTAGTCTCAAACTCATAGACTTCTGCTTGGGATGTGACAACTTATTCTCTCGAAGGGAATCTGAATCAATTTTTTTCAACAGCTTGTTGTCGTCCTTGCCTAACTATTATAGATATTTTCCTGTATTGCATTGGTGGATGCCCATATGATCCGGCCTCTTGAATCTCGTCAGAAGCTTTGTACAATAGAATTTTCTATTTTCAACCTGCTTTACATTTTTTTCATCTCATTCAACTGAATTCATTTACTTATGTCAATTATCCCGAACTTTTTACTGAAGATCCTTCCTTCTGTAGATCTAGATCAGACTATTTGTTCGACGGGGAATAGATTAAGCTAAAGAAATATCGTGTTTAGATAGCGAATGAAGATACTTAGAGAGTCCCCTATATTCTTAAATGCTGAAGAATTTATTTTATTTTATATATTAAGAAAAATACATTACAAAACAAATCGTAATAGCTAGCGCTCATTTAAAGAAAAATACTGAAAATACTCTTTTGTTTTAGAACCCCCCAAATAATAAATAAATAAAATACCCACAAAAATTGCTCAACTTTAACTTCTTACTTATGCCAAATTTTTAGCAACTCAAGGAAATTCGACCTAAGAACAACAAAAATTTTTAATATACTAGAAATCATTGCATTTTTTTTTAAAGTAGCGGAAGCCAAAAATGTGAACATGCAATATCCGCTTTATTTCCCTATTTGTTTAAATCTTTCAATGTTGCTCGTCTGGTTGGCCGAGTAGTCAGCATTACTACTCAACAGACTGCAGGTTCATATCCCTCCATGGTAGTGAATGTTTCTGTTATCTTCAGTCGAGAGATTAACTTTATCGCTTATGGAAAATTTAAAACGGCTCGAAAAAGTTACATGTGTAGCTGTATAATATTGTTTTTGGATTATTTTCAAAATAAATAAAAATACAAAATCTAATAAAAAAAAATACAAAAAAAATCTTAGTCCAGTTGCGAATGCAGCATGGGTTTACAAAAACCTTTAATGAGTGAAAATAAAAAAGGTTGGGAATACACTGCGTGGAAAGAAGTTAACGGACACCATAGTGTGAGGAACAAACAGCCATAGCGCCCACCTTAATAAAATGTAGGACTTCCTTTCGCTGTGCTGACTGCAGCAATCGCACGGGGAATTCTTTCCACAAGCGTGTGATAGCAATCAATGAGAATTTTGGACATTCTTCCTGTAGCTATGTAATGAGGTCCTGGACTTTGTGGGGGCGGATGCTCCTTGACCTCACCCGACGCTCCAGTTCATCCCATAAATGTGCAATAGGTTTGAGACCAGGACTCGGTGAAGGCCAGTCAACTGTGGAGACGTTTATTCACAAATCATGCACTTACAGTAGCAGCAACCTTATGACACGGTGCTGAAAGAGTGACAATGGTCAGTTCCATAGAAACGTCACAAAGTAGGAAGCATTGCATTGTCCTGAATGTTCAGATACCTCTGGGAGTTCAATGTTCATGGCATCACAAACAGACGTCCGAGGACAAACCAGGAAACACAGGACCCATACCATCACACCGTCACCTCCGAATTTCATATTTAGGGTTAAGAGCTCTGGTAAGAGACGTTCACTCGGCAACTGCCACATCCATACCCACCCATATCCTTGGTAGAGGATGTAGCATAATTCGGGGCTCCATGACATGACACAGCTTTCCAAATTTCCACGTCTCACTGTACATGCTCTTTGCATCACCGAAGAGGACGAAGGGTAATGTAGAGCCTACCTTTTAGTGCAGATTCGTGTGTTCCAGTGGATACCTGAAACTCCGCATTCAATGTGTCGTCCGACGAATGGTGAATTTTACAATATTATACTTCGTAGCGGCCTACGATCAAGTTCCGTGAGTATCGTTGGTCGTCTACTGCGGATGGTACTTGCAGTTGACGTCCTGCATATCCATCTCAGTATGGTTTCACACTGTTGACCTTGGGTGACCTAATTTACCTAATTAGGCAAATTGTTGACGATTCCCTCCTCGCAGCCATTTCACCCGGAAACAGTTGCACTGACTTGGAAAGAAGCATCATATTCTTCCAATTTATACTGGCTACATCGTTACATGGCACGATGCCCCTTAGGATGTCCGTTGACTTCTTTCCAAACAGTATATAGTTTAATGCTGTTGGTTAGTAAAAGGTAAAATTATCCTGGAATCTTACTCTATAAATCAACATAGAACTTCAGGCCTCCAACAAGCGGCACCCTCCATTGCCGAATGGTTGGCTGCGTTAAATTCACTGTTCCTGTTTACTACATCTCTTTCAAAAATGATATATGTCGGTTACTTCTCAAATTTTAAATACAATAAAAGGTTTTTTAATCTAATGTTCAAATAGACATTTCGAAAAACTACTTGGAAACAGAAGAAAATGAAAGTATCTTCCTTTAAAATTTTTCTTCCTTTGTGGATAAAATTGTGCTTTTTTATGTATTCTACCATGACATTGGAGATCAAGTGTCTATGGAACATTCTCTGCATCTCTGTCACATCCTGGCTGGTAAAATCTTCCACTCTTCACTCACTACATCCATATTCTTAGGAAAATGCTCTGCTTGAGAGTGCAAGAAATGAACCTTAAAAATTAACTTAATTTTTCAAATTTCTGAGACTATTTTTAACTACGTTTCAGAATCAGAACTTGTATTGTTCTTTATAATTTTTTCCATCATATTTTTAAACCAGTTTCATGCTCCTGTTTTAAATGTAGGCATTGTTCCTTAAAACCAATTAATCGTTTAAATCAGTTTTCTTCTTTCACAAAAAAAAATTAATTAATATATATTTACTAAAATAAAGAGCCAAAAGCTTCACTTCGGCGATGCAAAATTATCTAAATTGATCAAGTCTGTGGAACATCCTCTGCATCTCTGTTATATCCTGGCTGGTAAAATCTTTCACTCTTCACTCACTGCATCATGGGAAATTGCTTAAGCCTTTTGACTCTTTATTTTAGTAAATACCTCACGCACCGACCGAGAGTTCGCTTACGGAAAATACATCTCTCCAACGCTTCGAGTTCCTTAGTACAGAAAGTTTTTGCTCTCTAGGTTTCTGCCTAGTCTCTGACGAAAACCAAGGAATTTGAGATAGCTGTCAAGCTAGTGAAACCCTATAATGAACCA